>NW_016107426.1:5029096-5041163 GCF_001604975.1 Cebus imitator | reverse complement strand
CCTTCCTTCCTTCCTTCCTTCCTTTCCTTTCCTTTTCTTTTCCTTCCTTCCTTCCTTCTTTCTTTTCTTTCCTTTCTTTACTCCTCTCTCTTTCTGTTTTTGTCTCGCTCTGTGTCCAGGCTGGAGTGCAGTGGCGTGATCTCAGCTCACTGCAACCTCTGCCTCCAAGGTTCAAGTGATTCTCCTGCCTCAGCCTCTGAGTAGCTGGGACTACAGGTGCAAACCACCATGCCCGGCTTTTCTTCTGTATTTTTAGCAGAGACAGGGTTTCACTATGTTGGCCAGGATGGTCTTGATCTCTTGACCTCAGGTGATCTATCCCCCTATGCCTCCTAAAGTGCTAGGATTATTGGCATGAGCTACTGGGCATGACCGTATTTCACCTATCTTTCTAACTGACCTAAAAAATAAAATAATTTAAAAAGCCGCTCCATTTTACAACTCCAAAGTGTTATACCATGAAAAGCCAAATTTATTTGATGACTTTTGGGTAACAGCAAAACTGTCAACAAAATTCACTAAAATACCAGCCAAAGACAATTGGAAAGTGAAGGAAGAATTGGAGCTTCATAAATGAAAGTCTAGATTAATGTGATTAAGTTTCTTTAGAGCCATTCAAAAACATAAACAGAATCGTATTGAAAAAGAAAATGTTAGTCTGCATTTCATAAAGGGGACCATTCCCTCAGCCTACATGACTTTCCAGAGCTTCATGTTTTATATGGTAAATAAAGATGTGATTGGGGGTGAGGGAAGGTCAAGGCACGCAGCTTTCTCTTTCTTTCCTTAAAGATCTTTTGGGGTTTCCAACCAATTCAGTGAAGGGCAAAATGAATTAATTAGTTGAAAGGGATAGAACAATTAGCACTTCAATCCAATTTTGTAGGGTGGGGACTCCACCAAGTCTCCTGCCTTTAGTTGAAATGAATTCAATTTCAAAGTTAATTTTAAACATTAAAAGCACAACCTTGAACTTCAACAGAAATATTTAACTGTTTGCAGTAGGTGCATTCTTAACTTACCCCTGATGAGTGAATGAGAGAGCTCAAACAGATTTCCTCTGCCAGTTTATTTAGAAGAAAAGGAAACAAACAAATAAACCGAGGTGGTGGCAGGGGATAGCCTACCTTCCTGCTGTTGTTCTTAAAGACATTTGGAAAAACCTCCTTGGCATTCTATAAGAAACACATAGACTAGAGTACGCAGGATCAAAATGAGACATGATTGACGGTAAATGGTTAATCTAAGGGGACATCAGCAGTCACTTTTTGTATTCCATATTGGGTGTAAACATTCTAACTTTATATTTTAAAAAATTGAAATTATATGCAGAATAAACAATTCTATACATTGAATCAAAGAGTATGAATAAAAATGTGTCATTTTATGCAATTATTCTGAAGTTCTGGGAGGTTTTTTATCCCAATCCGTTAAAAAGTAGATAGAAATTAGTCCTCTAAGAAGTTTGTTGTTTTTTTTTTTAGAGGAGAAATGAAATTGATTTTTTTTTAAGTTCATTATTTCTTAGGCCAAAAATCACTGCATCTTTGGCATCTGGGAAAGCTACGCACCACTGAAATTTTAATATATGTAGCGTAATTTAGCAGAGTCCTTACAAAGTGTTGAAAGAAGTTTAATGCAGTGCGCCCATCGGGTATTATTGATCTGTCAAAGAGAATGAGTGCTGCACACATAAACCAAACTGCACAGCAAGTGACAACTACAGGTTTAAAACTGAGTCTCCCAGCGTTCAACCTAATGAGCACCTGCTAAGAGAGAACTGCGGGAGGAGGGAGACATTTAGACAGGACGGGGCACATGTGTTCTGGTTTCAGTCACACTGGTACTCATGTCTTGGGCAGCCATCATGTAACCACGCTTCCACTTGGGAATAAGTCCGTTGTGTCTAAACCTAAGCCATACTCCCCCACCTCCTCCCACATAATAATTAAGAAATGAGTAAAAGGCAACATAACTTTCTGGTGAATTGAAGCTTTCTTACTTCAGAGCCATTTCTAACACTGCTGGCCCTAGACATTCCTAATGAACAACTTTGATAAGAACACTTTTTTCAGCCACACCGCTAATTGACTTACTCTCATTTTTGCTTATTTAAAACCAAAGGGGAGAAAAATGATTTCCAAGGCACCTGCAATCTGACGTGTGTGAGCAGAACTGAAAGTATTTTTTTTTCAAAATTGGATTAATTAGCATTATCGGAAAAACAAAGGGAACAAAGCCACCAGTAAGTAGTGCATTAATCACATTGCTAGTAATCAGTGCCACAATAGAAATACAAGACAAAACAAAGAAGTTGGAAATAGTTCTGAAACTACTCATATTTTGTAGGTATCACTCGCTAAGAAATAGACATAGTTGGATGTGCAGAGAGGACAAGAGTAATAGAATCTCAAAAATCACAGGAAGTTGAAAGACTCAACTGCATAAATCTTGAACCCCAGGGAAATGGAGAAATTGATATCGTTTTAGTGCCTAAAATCCACAGTTAAAAAATAGACAGGGAGGTAGGGGACAGGGAGGGGATAGAAAAGAATTAGAGGAACAGAATGTATTTCCATTTTAAAAAGAGAGAGCTCATGCTATTGTAACAAAGCTAATGCCAGGTCTAGCCAAACCTCAAATTGGCAGGATTGTTTTGAAACACAGAAATGGTGGCTGGGCGCTGTGGCTCATGCCTGTAATCACAGCACATTGTGAGGCCGAGATGGGAGGATCACTTGAGGCCAGGAGTTCAAGACCAGCCTGGTCAACATATCAAGACCCCAGCTCTAAACAAACAAACAAACAAAAAGCTCCACAGGAATGTCAAGATTTCTTTTTACTTTAAATGTATGATTGGATAATGTAAAGGAATTCAAAACTTTCCTTAGAGTGATAAAAACATTAAATTAATTAGGATTTTTAAAGAATAAGACGTAGGATTAATTTCTTAGCCCTTAATTTTCCTGTATCAGGGTCTGTTCTAAAAATTGTTTTATAAACGCATTTTATATGAAAATGCTGATTTGTGTTGACTCATTTTACAACTAAGATTGAGCCCAGTGAGGTCCAAAAGAATACGAAGAGGAAAATTAAAATTTTTCTTCTGGGTCTGAAAACCCCATGTCAAGTCACCTGCTTTTCTATGCTCCAATTTTTCTTATCCAGCAAAATGAAACTGGCAGAATGAAGATTTAACCTAAGCGTTACTTCTTTGTGGATGTCTGTGTTGGGCCATTCTTGCATTGCTAGGAAGAAATGCCTGAGACTGGGTAATTTAAAAGAAGGAGGTTTAATGGACTCAATTCTGCAGGCTGTACAGGAAGCAGAGTGCCAGCACCTGCTTCTGAGAGGCCTCGGGAAGCTTTCACTCACTGCGGAAGGTGAAGCAGAAGCAGGTACTTCACGTGGTGAGGAAGCAGCAAGGAGGGAGAGGGCGCCGCACCCCGTTAAATGACCAGATCTTAGGAGAACTCACTCACAACGGCAAAGACAGTACCAAGCCATGAGGAGTCTGCCTCCAGCACCCAAACACCGCCCACCAGGCCCCATACTCAGCGTTGGAGATGACAGTTCCACGTGAGATTTGGGCGGGGACAAATGTTCACACTGTATCGATGTCATGGTGGCACAGGAAATGAAGAATTTGGTTTCTTTTATTACAATAAATAAATAAAAGAGTTGTGCGCTTGGAGATAGTAACAGATAATGCTGATTAGATGTTGATTTTCACAGAATGGTAGAGCTGGGAAGAACGGGACATCTTAGAAATGAAATGGAAGGGAGGTATTGGGCTGGAGTGATCCTTCAGATCTATTACTGTTTTTAAGGTTCACTAAATATCTTCTTCTGTCTTTGAACCCTTCTTTTTTATTTATGTATTATTTTTTTAGACTCAGGGTCTTGATCTGTTGCCCGGGCTGGAGTACAGTGGTGCCATGATAGCTCACTGCAGCCTCAAAGCCCTAGGCTCAAGGAATCCTCCCTCCTTAGCCTCCCTAGTAGCTGAGACCACAGGCATGAACCAGCATGCCTGGATTATTTTCTTTATTTTTTATAGATGGGGTCTCACTATGTTGCCCAGGTCGGCCTCTAGTGATCTTCCCACCTTGGCTTCCCAAAATTCTGGGATTACAGGATGAGCTGCTGCACATTGCCTCATTTTTCAGTATTCCCTTCTCTTACTCTTACTGGGCCTCCCTTCCTTGTTGGATTATCTGCTTCTGTTCCTCAGTTATCCTTCTAATCCTTCCCTTCATAAACCTTTTCT
The DNA here is from genome assembly GCF_001604975.1 of Cebus imitator. Taxonomy (NCBI): domain Eukaryota; kingdom Metazoa; phylum Chordata; class Mammalia; order Primates; family Cebidae; genus Cebus; species Cebus imitator. The sequence goes on along the minus strand of NW_016107426.1, from coordinate 5,036,893 downwards.
ACTTTCACATTTTACTTTTATGGCCTTCATACCTGAGTCTGGAGGTTAATCACCCACCTAGCTCCCTGTTCCTCTCACTTTGATCAAGTTACTTTTTTAACTCAAAGTATTTTAATTTCCCTATTTACATCATGATAATAGCAGAACTTTCATTTTCTTTAGTAGCCTCAACCTTTCAGGTAAAAGAAAATATATTATGCAAAGTCCATTCTTAATTTGGCTAATTAAATAGCTAATATATTATTCAAATAGTCTCTGCAATATTAAGAAGAACAGCTTTAGAAATATATCTTCACACAAACTCCACGTGTAAAGTATAAACTTGACATCAGATATATAGCAATATAGAGAAAAGGCTGATAACCCTGACACATGAAAGTAATAAATTCATGTATAGACAAAGAAAAAGTTAAACTATAACAACTTATTAAGAATAAATTTGTTCAATATATATGCCAGAGAAAGGGCCAATGTAATAAATATAAAACAGCTTGTCTCAGTTTGAACTGAAATAACAAAATACCATAAACTGGGTGGCTATAAATAAGAGAAATTTAATTTTCACAGTTCTGGAAGTTGGAAGTTCAAGATCAAGTTGCCGGCAGATTTGGTATCTGGTGAAGGTCTACTTTCTGGTTCTGTGTTCCACACGGTGGAAAGGACACATGGAGCTCTCGGGGGTGTCTTTTATAAGGGCACAAATTCTATTCTTGAATGTTCTAACCTTGAGACTTAATCTGCTCCCAAAGATGCCACTTCCAATAGCATCATATTGGGGATTCGATTTAACGTATGAATTTGACAAAGACACAAACATTCAGTCTATGGTATAACCCTTATAAAATCAATAAGAAAGAGACAAAACACTCGGCAGAAAATGGATTAAGGGCACAAATAGTTTTTTAAAAATAAAATACAAATGGCTAGCCATTAGTGACTAAGCAAAAAACTAAAGAGTGTTAACATTACTCATAATTTTAAAAGTGCAAATGAAAGCAACAATGCACCTGCTCATCTAGCAGATAAGGATTTTTAAATCCAACAGTGGTAGCTGTTGACAAGCACACGGAGAAGTGGGTGCTCATTCACACGTGCGGTAAACAGATGTTTACTGAGTTCTACCCTAAAATACGATGGAATAGCGAGTTGTGACACTCTTTAAGAAGGGCAACTTAGATATATCTAAAAAAAATTTTAAATGCACACATCTTTCAGTATCTGTGCTTCTAAGAATGCATGTTGACAAAGACATATCTACAAAGTGAATTTATTGCTGCAATGCTCATAACAGCAAAAAACAGAGCACAATCTAAATGTTCTCCAGTGGGCGAGATTGCTTAAATATAACATGGTATTTTGATACATTTCATACGTGTGTGATGTACAACATTATACAGGTGATAAAAGAAATGGAAAGGACTACGTAAACTCATGCAAAAAGCTATCTCAGATATGTTTAGTGAAAAGAAGGTGGACAGATGTAGACGATAGATATACATTTATGTATGATCCCCTTTTGTAAGACTAAGAAATATTTATATTTATTTCTCTAAGCATGCATACACGTAAAAATTTCTGAAAGGGGCTGGGCATGGTGGCTCACGCCTGTAATCCCAGCACTTTGGGAGGCCGAGGCGGGTGGATCACGAGGTCAGGAGTTTGAGTCCAGCCTGACCAACATTATTAAACGTCGTCCCTACTAAAAATACAAAAAGTAGCTGGGCGTGGTGGCACATGCTTATAATCCCAGCTACTCAGGAGGCTGAGGCAGGAATATCACTTGAACCCAGGAGGTGGAGGTTGCAGTGAGCGGAAATCACACCACTGCACTGCAGCCTGGGCTACAGAGCAAGACTCCATCTAAAAAANAAAGAAAAAAACAAAAAAAAAAAAAAAAAAAAAAAAAAAAAAAAAAAAAAAAAAAAAAAAAAAAAAAAAAAAAAAAAAAAAAAAAGAAAGAAAGAAAGAAAGAAAATCCTGAAAGGACTCAGAAGAAACCGTTTTCAGTTGCTACCCTGGAGAACGATGATAAGAGCTAAGGAGAAAAGGGCATTTTACTTTTTCACTTTATATTCTTCTGTTCCATGGAATTTTTACCTTTGTAAGACTATATACATTACAATAATTTTAAAACTGGTTTCCAAAATAGTTCCAAGACATCCAAAAGCTTGATGTCTTCATAAAAATTAATTTCAGAAAGACATAAGGAAATTTACCGGTGTATTTAGTTTTTGAGAAAAGAATATCCATGGATGAAACCGAAAAACATATTCCCATAATTTTACTCTATATATTATGCATAGATATGAATACTATAGACATAATTAAAACAAATGTAAATGGATATTTATCAAGTTTGCCTGGGGGAAACCTTTTTGTTTATGTGTCTGAATTTGTGAACTCAGGATCAAAGCTAATAGTAATAATCTTCACAAATAAGGCGAAGAAAAGAATAGGAGATTCCTGGTCTTAGTAAACCTTTGCAATGTGGACTTCTCACCGATCTTTGTAATGTACCTTACAATTTGAACAACAAAGACTACCTTTAAAAATTGCTTTAAATAAGACCTCAAGGTTGTATAATATTAAACAAGGGCAGGTGACTTCTGCATCCTCAGAACCCGCCAGGAGCAATCAAGTGACTTGGAAGGAGTGTGGGCCGTGAATGCAGGTCGGGGCTCCATTGCAGAGGGGCCTCCTAATGCCAAACATTTGATCTCTCTGAGACTTGTTTTTAAACACGTAAAACAGAGATAATAGTACCCACTGCGGGAGCTATGCTTAGGAGACAGAATTTGATCCACGAAGGCAGCATTGCACTGTGTGAAGGATGCACATTTTGGAGTCAGTCATTTTTGTTGCTATGGCTGTTTTTCTTTTTTGAGATGGAGTCTTACTCTGTCACCCAGGCTGGTGTGCAGTGGCGTGATCTTGGTTCACTGCAGCCTTTGCCTCCCGGGTTCCAGTGATTCTCCTGCTTCTGCCTCCTGGGTAGCTGGGATTACAGGTGCCTGCCATCACACCCAGTTAATTTTTGTATTTTTAGTAGAGACGGGGTTTCACCGTGTTGGCCAGGCTGGTCTCGAATTCCTGACCTCAGGTGATCTGCCTGCCTTGGCCTCTCAATGTGCTAGGATTATAGGAGTGAGCCATCATGCCCAGCCTGGAGACACTTCTGATTTGAATCTTCACTCCGCTACTTCCACGACTTACTAGTTGTGTGAACTTGGGTAAGCTAACCTATCTTCTCAATGCTTCAGTTTTCTCATTTGAAAATTAGGTGTGTGCGTGCGTGTGTGCATCTATATCTATGTATCTATCTATCTATCTATCTATCTATCATCTATCATCTATCTGCTATGGAAGATAGTTTCAAAGATTTAAGAGGTAAGTGACACAGAACATTGAGCACATCCCGGCACATAGCTAATGCAATGTAAATGTTAGTCCCTGATTCACATGAAGTACCATAAAAAGAATGTGAATGGTTACAGCCAGCTGAGACGGAGCTCTCTCCTTAATCTCCTTGGTCTACAAAGAGAGTAAAGGAGAGAAGAAAGAAGGAAGCTGGGACTTATCCATATCTGGATGCATCAGGATCTGTTTAGAGACAGTGTGATCGCTCAAGGCTTCCTTTGCATTTCTGTTTCTAGCTACAATAGACTAACCAGACTTACCCTTCCCCCTGAAAGAACTAAAAACAGATAAAATATACTTTAAAATCCTAGTTTTTGAGACACTGGCTTTAGGTAATGAGGGGCAGTGATCCTGGTGAGATGGAAAACAAATGGTGTAAACCCTACGGCTCTGGTCTGAATGTTTGTGTCCCCCTTAGAATTCATGAGCTGAAACCTGCTGTCCAATGTGGTATTCAGACATGGGGCTTTCTGGAGGTGATTGGGTCATAAGGATGGGGCCCTCATGAATGAGATTAGTGCCCTTACAAAGAGACTGCAAAACACTTCTTCACCCTTCAACATGTGACAGGAAAGCTAGAAAGGGCCATCTATGAGGAACGTGACCTCACTGCATACCAGATCTGCCCGTGCTTTCATCTTGGACTTCCCTGTCTCCACAACTGGCAGCAATGCATGTGTATTCTTTGTAAGTTACCCAGAGTAAGGTATTTTGTTAAAGAAGCCTGAACAGACTAAGAAACCTACCCGTCTTACTGCGTTGAGAGAGTTTCCAGGGCATGGTGCAGGGAGAGAGATACAGGTGGAGTCCAGTGCATTCCCTGAATTGAGGAAACAGTGCTTAAAGGCTGGGATGTCCACGGTGGCTAGAATTCACAGGATGAAGTACCAGAGAGGAGAAGGCTGGGCGTCTGCAGAGGCTCTGCCTCACAGGTTCAGCAGAATACTCATCAGGACATGCCTGCGGGGAGGCTGCCGGAGGCCTGGGAAGGAACCACCAGAAAGGATTCGCAGCAGCAATGTCTAGTACTGTCATGGTTAGGTGTGTGGTTGGATTCTGTCCCAGGTTAGTGCCTGTGCCAACAACCAGACTGAAAAACCCTACAATTTATAGGGCACTGGGGCAGAATACACTCTCCCCATGGTCTTTTGGCTTTCCTTTTGACCGTGTATAACTGAATAAGGAACTTTTTCGTGTAAATCTGCTCTTTATACATTCATCATCTATTGGTAAATAAACACTATGCCCTCATGTTTTCTACAGGCAAATACAGATTGGGAAATGGGGCCAACCAGCCTCCATTTCATTCCTTCACTTCCTCCTTGTCCTTCCTTCCTCCCTTCCTCCTTGGCCTTCCTTCCTTCCTTCCTTCCTTCCTTCCTTCCTTCCTTCTTTTTTCTTTCCTTTTCTCTTTTTTTTCTCTTACTGTTAAGCCAAATAGGGCATAAAACTGAAGAAGGCCAGCAGACCAGACTTGGAAATGTGAAAATCACCAACTATCATTGTAAAGAGATCAGGAACTGCCCTTTATTTAAACGTGCTGCTCACTTGCCCAAGACCCTTCCTTCTTCCAACTCCAGGCAAGAAAATCGGGCCACAAAATGAAGGACTGCAAATAGAGGAAATTTGTATTCCGATAAACTTGTGCATAAAAAAAAAAAATACACACACACACACACACAAAACAGAACCGCATTTCGGGAGGCTTCCTTCAGTCCTTGCTCCTCTCTTACCCTACCTCCCACTCTCCGAAGATTTTTTTTTTTTTTAAAGAAAGTTTTCTGCCTGGACATGAATGAGGGTTTCACTGCTTGTTTCAGGTCTTGGGACCTGCAAGAAACTCTCACGATTGAACTCACTGAAACTCCAATTAAAAATAAAGTACGGAGTCAAAAAAATAAATAAATAAAATAAAATAAAATAAAAAATAAAGTATGGGTACATTGTTTTGCTGTTATGTGTTATCCACTAAGAGCTGGAAAAGCTGTCTCAAAGCTGTCCTTTCACCCCGGAAAGTCTTTACGAGGCCTCAGGAAGATTTCATTTACTTTAAGACAGACCCAAAGGCCTTGAGGTAAACCAACGAGCCAAATCTCGACATCTATAATATTCCTAAAAATGGGTATATTCTACCTTGCAGAATGAAGTTGAATGCTCAGTATTTTTTAACACAACCAAACTAAGTACTTAGTGGGCTTCTTTCTAAAAGTATAGCTAGGTCCGTATTCACTGAGTGCGTAGATTTAATTGGAACATTGTTAGCAAACCTCAGTCTCACAAAGTACCCAGGTCGTTGCTGTAGCCACGGGAAAATTCTTGCAAATAGTTGCTGCAACCAAGGCCCTTTTTCTAATCCCACGCAAATCCAGCTCCCTTGTGTTGGAAAGTGCTTCGTGCAGAATGAGAGAGGACTGCATTCTAAGTGCTCAGGGCAGCACTTTGTAGAGTAGCATGTTCAAAAGACGAAGGTTTGAACAATAACAATCCAAAGACGTAGCAGCGTGGTGTGGTTCAAAGAGCCTCCCCGGCCTGTGTGAGCTGGGTTTCAGCTGATTCTGCAGCAGATGACCTTCAGGAAGTTGTCCCCATCTCTAAACCTCAGTATTTTCACCCCTCAAATGGGGGCTTTTTATTTTTGAGTCTAAGATCAACACTGTGATAAATAAAAACATGCCGGCCGGGTGTGGTGGCTCATGCCTGCAATCCCAGCACTTTGGGAAGCCGAGACGGGTGGATCCGTGTGTATCAATATGCTTTAAAAAGACATCTTATCCTGCCATTTATACCCCTTTACCAGGATGGGGCAGGGAACACTAACAAAATTCTGGACACGTGGATATCTTAATTTGGAATGTGGTTGGTTTTACTTTTGCATCGTGTCACTGATCTTTTAGACCCAAATAGGAGACAGCATTTACTGAAGCAACGCAGCATTTGGAAGAACTAATGCAACTCCTCAAAGAGCTGCAAAGAATTAATGCAGCTCCTCAAAAGGAGAGTTGGTGCACTTCTTACCAGTAGAAGCAGCTTCCTTGTAATGGCATAAGTAAAATCCATGGCTCCAAACCTCTGCTTCCTTAAGCAGCATTCTGAAGAACAAGTCCTTCTGGAGATTGTAGAGTCAGTTATTGAATTTCCGTAGCATAAACTAGAGTATCATTGGACCTATCTAAAACCCAGGTTAATTTTACAGTTTCTCTTCAGACCCAGACATTTTTAGTGTGTTCGCCTTTGGTACCTTAACGCTGCATTACTTATTGATGTTGCCACCTGGTCTTATCTTATCTCACTCCATCTTACCTTTCCCTACCTTATCTCATCTCATCCTCTGAAGTCATTACGCTAATATTAAGACACCTTGATAACAAAAGGCTTTTGTTCTCAACAGAACCTTGCTAAGTCCTTTTTTCCCCTCTCCCCTGACATAAAACATGTACCTTGGTTCTCTTTTCTTTATGAGTTCAGCATTTAGATGAAAGTAAAAAAAGAAAGAAAGAAAAGAAACTAAGTGAATATGTTATTGAACGCAAACACATACATACACACACCTGCAAACATGTGCTTAACCCCACACTCACTAGAACAGCATCCCACTGGAGCAGTCTGGAAGGCCAATGGGGCTCAAGCCTTTTGTTTAAGCAAGTGCTTGGGAACAAGGAGACATCAACCAGATTCAGGGCATCGTGTGAAGATCTGGCTTCACTCATCGCTTATTGTTGAGCACCAGGAGCAAAAATGTAACAAATAATGCAAAAAAAATCCTCAGAGATCCAGCCCGGAAGCTGATCCTGGCAAGTACGACTCGTGTCTCTGTAGTTTATGAGGGCAGATGTCTCTCTAGTTTATAAGGGCAGAATTCTTTGGTATTTAATTAGTGAATGAGTGGAATCTGGGCATTGAATTTAAGAAGAAAACAGTTTACTTTCTAGTGTCTGAGAAGTCTTGAGCGGTCCAGAAAGAGAGCTAATTGCTCATGGCAATCACAACAGCCTCAATGGGATTTCTTTAATACTACCATGCATCACAATGCACCCAAACTGAGCATGACATCTGGGGAAGAGTCTTCTACTTGCAAATATGAGTGAGAATTAAAAATAGATTAGGAAAGCATAGTCATCCCAAGTCCTTTGTCGGGGTTAGCCATCTAACAGGTGGGTGGCAGGAATGAAAGGGAAGGAGCTGTTGCTTAGCTTCAAGATTTATTGTAACTGGCCTAGGTTGCCCTTCGGCTACCACCAGGATCACATTAAAAATCCAGATGAGTCTACTTGTGAGTACTCAGTCCCTATGGTGACAGTGGGAAGGAAGGAAGGAAGGAGGGAGGGAAAGAAGGAAGGAAGGAAGGAAGGAAGGAGGGAGGGAGGGAAGGAAGGAAGGAAG
>NW_016107426.1:5027618-5028895 GCF_001604975.1 Cebus imitator | reverse complement strand
AAGGAAAGAAGGAGGGAGGGAGGGAAGGAAGGAGGGAGGGAGGGAGAGAGGGAAGGAAGGAAAGAAGGAGGGAGGGAGGGAAGGAAGGAGGGAGGGAGGGAGAGAAGGAAGGAAAGAAGGAGGGAGGGAAGGAGGGAAGAAAGGAAGGAAGGAAGGAAGGAAAGAAGGAGGGAGGGAAGGAAGGAGGGAGGGAGGGAGAGATAAAAGAAGGGAGAAAGGAAAGAAAGAAGGAGGAAGGGAGGGAGGGAAGGATAAAGAAAAGGAGGAAGGAAGGAAGGAAGAAGGGAGGGAGGAAGGAAGGAAGGGAAAGAAAAGGAAGGAAAAGAAAGGAAAGGAGGAAGGGAGAGAGGGAGGCAAACACATATTAAACACCCACTATGTGCCAGGCGTGGCGCTGGGTGCTGGCTGGCCACTGTCTGGGAAGGGGTGAGGCGAGAAGAGGGTGGTGGAGACGACGGAGGCCTTTGACCAAATGAGTTTTCTATTTCCAGTTTCTTGGCCTGGAACTTTTTTTCTTCTCTTTCTTCTCTTCTTTTTTTTCTTCTGGAGTTGGCTGGCCCTATCACTCTCAGGCTCAGCCTTGACTCACCCTGGATAGACGATGAATAGGGCCTACCCATCCAGCCAACCTTCCCTCATGTCTCCGCTGAGCAGGGTGGAAACGTCTAACGCATCAGGAGGGTGGAACTGAGGGCTGGAGACACTGCCGAGGTGAGACGGGCGAGTGCCAGGCTCCTGCTGGAGCGAGACCTGCTTTTGCCTGTAAGGCCTGCCGCTTACCGGCCATGGGGTCTTGGATAAAGTGTTATATTTTATTTTTCTCAACTTCTAGGCTGTGTTCACTTTGATAACAGATCGTTCTCCTGTTTTCGTATCTCACTGCCAAAAGGGACTCACTGGTTAGCTCTGATTACAGGCGCGGTGGTGGCTCATGCCTGTAACCCCAGCACTTTGGGAGGCCGAGGTGGGTGGATCACTTGAGGTCAAGAGTTTGAGACCATCCTGGCCGACATAGTGAAACCTGTCTTCACTAAATATACAAAATTAGCCGGGCGTGGTGCTGGGTGCCTGTAATCTGGGAGGTGGAGGCTGCAGTGAGCCAAGGTGGCAACATTGTAGTCCAGCCTGAGCAACAAGAGCAAAACTCCGTCTCAAAACAAAAACAAACAAACAAAAGCTTTGCTTGGTTCCGTGTTTTTTTTTTTTTTTTTTTTTTTTTTTTTTTTTTTTTGTTTTTTTTTTTTTTTTTTTTTTTTTTTTTTAAGACGGAGTTTCAC
>NW_016107426.1:4987790-5027547 GCF_001604975.1 Cebus imitator | reverse complement strand
CAGGCAATTCTCCTGCCTCAGCCTCCTGAGTAGCTGGGATTACAGGCACGCACCACCATGCCCAGCTAATTTTTTGTATTTTTAGTAGAGACGGGGTTTCACCATGCTGACCAGGATGGTCTCGATCTCTTGACCTCGTGATCCACCCGCCTCGGCCTCCCAAAGTGCTGGGATTACAGGCGTGAGCCACCGCGCCTGGCCTTGGTTCCGTGTTTAAAAGCACAGGCACTACAGCCAGCCCACCTGGGTTTAAATCCAGACTGCAACATACCAGCTGTGTGATCTTGAGCAACTTAACCTCTCTGTACCCCCTTTCCCAGTCTATACAATAGAGTTTCTGTGAGAATTCGAGGAGATACTGTGTGTAAATCTGTAGGATGACGCCTGGCATGTAATAAAAGCTTGTTATGTGTTAACCACGTTTATGCACAGTATCCTACTTTGCAGGTTCTCTAGCATCAATCTTACAGAAATAATCAGGAGCACTTACTTTCTCTCAAATGCTACTTTCTTGGTAACCAGTCAAGGGATATTTATTTTCTTTTCTCATTATGACTCGCCACGTTTGGTTCTTTCTTAGGTTGCAAAAAAACCGCGCTGTAGAATAATAGCAGTTTCCTGAATGTATACACTAGTTTGTTTCCCTGGCTTTGTAGACCAAGTGAGCCAGGTCTGAATGACAGCCAGCAATGTGGTGACTGTGGCCGGGTTATGACGACCTAAGGTTCGTGTGACAGGACCGTGACTCACAGAGAGCTGGTGGGATGGCCTGCCCGAGGTTGCCCAGGACGTCGGGGGTGCTCCCATTCTCAGGCCCCGCGTGCTCAGCGCCCAAGGCATACCCACCTCATCCACCGCCCGCATTCTACAGTCATAATAATGACTGATTTCTGTCTTATTTGGTAAAGCTCTTGGGTACTGTGGTGATCATGTTACACACATATCAAGTGGAATGGGAAAAAAGCATCCAGGAGGCAAAAGGCAATTTCAAGCATGCAAAATGCGCTCACTGACATGGAAAATCAGTGATATCTAATTCCCATTGTGCCAGCCTTATGTAAATATGTAAGTGAGTGGACTTTTCTCAAAGGGTTCTTAGTTATTATGAATTACCGTTGCATTTTAAAGATCAACATTTCTAAGAGAATATTAGGAAGGCCTTGCACACTGATGGCTGTGGTTTTTTTAGCTCATGCTGCTTCTTGAAACCCAAGCACTTTGAAACTTTTGGGATGCTCTTGGGTATGTAGCTTAAAACTGTCAGTAAAATTTATAGCATTGGAATACAAATAATACACAGTAAAATCTAGAATTATAAGATGTTAGTCTTGAAAGAGATATTGGAAGTAATACAGTTTGGTAACCTCCACACTCCACTCACCCATTTTATATATGAGGAAACTGAGGATGAGAGATTATTTATTCCAGTTTATATTGATTATTAGTTTTTATAATAATTATTATTCTGTAATTAGGTTACCAGATTCCAAATCCACTAATCTCTTCACTTCTCCATCCTAAGATTATGAAACCAAGTCCATTCAAAATGACAAGGTATGCACTGGTGCTAACAACAGCAACAGTTAGAAAAGTTATAATTTATTTTTCAAGTTTTTTTTCTTATGGCTCAGGTTTGAGTCCATATGCAATTTTTGAAATGTCTGCATACTCTGAAACCTAAACTTCAGAGACAGGAATTTTGTTTGTTTGCCTGTTTCTACCAGTCTGAACCTCCTTAGACCTCATTCCCAGAAGGTGGAATTGCTTTTTTCCGCTACACCTGTTGGAAACGCGTTGCTAACATCAACCAATGTACATGCTTCCCCCACCCCGTTTCATCTAGGCTTTTCCCAGGTAAATCTATTTCTATTCATCCACCATAGGCTCTGTTTTGTCAGGTGACTTCTTTAGAAACTATTTTTTTTAAATCATGTTCTTTGCTTCTGAGAAAAAATTAGTTTTTAAAAATAATAAGTATAGGCAAATAAGGAGCCATCAAAGGGAAATGATGGTCACATGTCAAGTACTCTTGTGTGACCACGTTTGTGAAACCTACTCCAGTGCTCACCCGACTGACATGTTGTAATATTTCCTTGTGTGTGTGTGTGTGTGTGTGTGTTTTGCACCATTTTCACTTTCCTGACACAGGTTAAAAGAAATAATTGTTTGTTTATTTTTTTTCCAGCTTGAACACTGCTTTGACTATTTTTTGAACTGCATTTTTCATTTGAGTGCCATGTTCACTTTGATAACAGATCGTTCTCCTGTTTTCCTATCTCACTGCCAAAAGGGACTTGGCGGTTATCTCTGATTGCAGGCAATTCGAACTTTAAGTAAGCCTGTCTTTATCAACTACTGTTTTAACAGCTGATTAATTAGTGCTGCAGAGATCTAGGGGAGGCCTTTATCTGAAGAGCAGCTCAGCCATTAGCAAAGGGAACTTCCTTGTGCACCAGCAGCTCAGATAACAAGGTAAGATAATAGTTCACAATCCTTTGGCTTATGCAAACAGGAGCACTCCCTCTTATCCCAACACAGGGGCCAGAGAGAAACGCTCCGCCAAATTCTCAAAATACCATGCTCTTCAGTGGTAAAAACTCTGGTCATTTTGTAAGTGCTTTTTAGAATAGCACCTTGCGATTATATAGAAGAGCGGCATCTCAAATAATATTCTATAGCTATTGGCTATTTGCAGGGAGAAATCAAGCCCTAGTAAGATTCAGCAATGAGCCTGGTTGGGTTTATCTTATCAATTAAGTGTGAATCTGTGAGCTAACTGAAACAGCCACGTATTCTTGGACGAGACACTTATTAACTCATTTGCCCTCCCTGTAAAATGGAGCTAGAGTACCTGCTAGAATACCCACCTCCTGACATTATCGTGAGAATTAAGTGAGCCCATGCTTCCAATGTTCTTAGAATTATGTCTGACACGTGGGAAATGCTCAGCAGATGTTGGTGTCATTACTAAGTTAGGGAAGATGTGAGTAATTTAGGTTCTTCCAGTTCGAATAGAATTAGCCAGAGGTTAATTAAATATAAGCAGAGGACCTGGGGCTGTAGTTGGGCACAGACTATTATAACCATCACTCCCCACCAGCATTATCGTGACTTATACCAGCAGCAACGATCTAATCGTTGTCATCAGAGCTCACAATATTCTTAGCACTCCATATATACGAATATGTTTAATCTTCACAGCCTATGAGGAAGGTCCTATTTTTATTTCCATTTGACAGCTGATGGAATTGAAACCCAGAGAGCTGAAATGACCTGCTCAAGGTCACAGAGCGTATGATGCAGAAAGAGATCTGGCCCCCAGCAGTCTGGCCAGGAGCCACAGACTGCCCGCTCCTAACCACTCACTGCTGCAATCACATTATTATTATCTGAGTGTTTGCTGTGTCAGGCACGTCTCCACGCTCAGAGGTGAAGCAACTTACCTGAAACCTGAGACTCATACCTAGATCAGCCAAAATTCAAAGCTAGATCTTCCCCAACTCTCTTTCTCTGTTTTTACTAATGCTTTGATGCCTCTTCAGTGTGGAGGTTTAGGGGTGTTTAGGGTTAAGGAGAGAAAAGTGACCAGGGACCCAGAAATGAATCATTTGACTTTCTACCCCTTGGGATTCCCTCAAAGGCTCTGGCCCTCACTCTGAATCATCATTTTCCTTGATGGGAGGGAAGGGCTGGGAGCCTGCAGGGCTGGGTTTTCTGCAGGTAGGTGTTGTGGCTCACTCTACATTCTCCTAAAAATGTATTAAATGGAGAAGCACGTATGTGTGGAAATCTCACTTGTTGACCTAATTGTCTTTAATTGTACTGAGTGGTATTTGTTTTTTCTTTTTAGTGAATGATGCAAACTTGTCTAGCTTTAAAACATGAATTTACAAAAGGCTGAGTAAGCCCTCTCAGTTACCCGGAAAGAACTAAAGTGGTTTATTAAGACCGTCTGGGACAAAGGCTGTCCCACCAGGTGTAGGCCTCCTGACCTTTCTCACTACTTTGAAATTTCCTGAAAGAAGCAGGGGACTTGCTTCATTCGTGACTTCGCTCCAGGTTCTACCATAACCCTTGCACACAGTGGGAGGCCTGGAGCATCGCAGGAGACCAGTACAGGGGAAGGAGATTTTGTTAATCAGTACAGAGTGTTCATGAGAGTTGATTTTTTAAAAATTATTATTATTCCTAAGAGATAAGATGTGATTTAACACTTTTCACAGCTGCAGACAACTCAGAATATTTCAAGGCTGAAGTAGGGAAAAGCCCAAGGCACCCTTTTGAGAGCAGAATAAGCCAAACAAATGTTTAGAAATAGAGTTTCATCACGTTTAAGAAAAGGCGGTACACCATTTGTGCTTAAGATTTCTTTTTCTTTTTATATGGCATTGAAGGGTCTGTAGAAGTGAGTCTATCCGCGCTTTTCAATTAACAGTGCTTTGCAGAATATGAAAACTGTGATTAATTTTGAGTGTAAGACATGAAGTCATTTCTTGAGAGTGTAAACTGTAAACCTCAGCGTCTTCATTCTTCTAGACCTACCCAGGAAATCCTAAACCACTTTTCCTGCTAAATTTCTCAAAGACCCACCTCTGGGTCACCTTGTGGGAGATGCTTCAAAGGAACTAATTGACCCCCTCAGGATACATCTCCAAACTTCAACCCCTCAACTGTGAAGGAAATGTCACATCAATTATGGAAGAAAGGTGCAGGGAATGGGAATTACGGCTAGGCTGCAGGATTTGAGGAACTTGGTCGGCTATGGCGGAAACACTAATGGAGCACCCAATGTGGACGAGGCGCTGGGGGATACAGAGGTGAGTGTCATGTACCTCTCCTTCAAGGAGTATCCAGTTACAGCAAAAATAACACGGAAGGAGAGGGTGGGAAGTCCTGCAAAAGATGTGCAGGTGAAGTGCTAAGGGAGTGTTGGAAATCTACTTCACAGAGTGGATTTTAGGGATGAACATATGTAAAGTTACTAAGACATTTTAGACAATAAATATACTCATTATTAGTATTATTTTTGAATTGCTACAGCTCTAAGACACCACTTTCTCCAAATGTAACCTTGTTTTTTGAGTTTTATTATTCACTTGATTAAGGACATTTTAGTTTCCAATGTCAAGCTAGATAACGTCCAGAATAGCATCCACTACAATCTCATGCCCGCCTGGAACTGTGAAATCAGGGCTGAGCACTCGCTTTGTCTACCTTGCATGCTCTCTGTGAAGGCCAAGGTGGTCTTTCTCTTCCCAGGAGTGTCAACTCCGGGGTCCACATTTCCTTTCCTTTTTTCTCTAAGTGACATAGGAAGTTCCTCCACAAATGGAACTTCTCACAGGCGATTCTAATAATCCTGAATTCCTGAAGTTAGCCCTTAGGTCCCATCCCTTTCCTGTCCCGGCCCTGACTTGGTTTCAGGTCATACTCGATCTGAGATCTGCTTTTTGCTCCGCTGCTCATAGCTACTGTCCCCATAGCAAGAGTAATTCCTTACATAGTAGTTTACATTTTAACGGAATTTTATCCTTTTCACAACATTCAGGTTATTTTTGTGTCATTTGATCCCTGAAACTAGACTGAGAAGGAGTCAGAGTGATATCACCATTTTCTCAAATGTGAGAATGAACACTGGCGAGATAAAATGGCTTATTCAGATATACCCAGAGAACTGGTGACAAAGTCAAGCTTAGGAAGAATGTAAGTCTCATTCATTCATTCATTCATTCATCAGTTCATTGAATCTCTTATGGGCTTGGTGCTAGGGAAACCATAGTAGCAAAAACAGACAATACCCCCCTTTAGGCATCTTATAGTCTATTTGAGTGTGATAGATATGAATAATAATCACAACCATAAATGTAAAGTTTCAACTGTGATTGGTGCTGGGAAGAAGAAGCATCCCAGGCAGGTTTCTGTCTGGTCAGAAGGTCCCTCAAACTGCTTCCTTGAAAAAAAAAAAAAAGCAAGATGCAACTCTATGTTCAGAAACTTTTACTTATTTGCCTGTTTCTGTGATACTTTAATAAACAAAAGATTTCTCAGCAAGCAAAACAACTTGTTAAGAAGATATACACAGCTACGAGTCTTTTAGTCGTTCTCAACATTAATGTTTGGTCAGGGTGATAGACTGCGGTAAAGCCATCTCAGGTACGTGGGTCAACCTGAGTGGTGGGGAAATGAGAAAGACTGGACTGTTTGGATCCTTGTAAGTCATTTCGCAACGGGAAAGGTTGCTGTTTTAACCATTTGCTCTTAATCTAGAGCATCAGGCTCCACAGCACCCACCTGTCTGGGCCCAGAAGGCAGTGGTGGGCCCCACGCACCACCCGCCACGGACACCTGATGCTGAGAACCCGCCTTGTTTATCAGCATTCTGATCCTATTCTGACGTTGGTTTATTCATGGAAAAACATTTCTTCAAGCATCGTGCTCAACACCAAGGACTGAGGGGGAAACACGAAGGACAAGGCCTCTGGTCCCGAGGAGCTTATCGGAGTGAGACACGAAGAAAGCGCGTGAATGCAAATGTAATTTCAAAGTGTGCACATTTCATGAAGAAAAGAGATATCCAGGGAAAGAATAAAATGGGGGCCAAAGAAAGTCCCTCTGTAGAAGTGCTGTTTGAACTGCAATGTAAAGAATAAGGTGGAATTCATGCAGGCAAATCGAAAGAGGACAAGCTTTCCAACAGCACGTGGAGAGAAGTGTGAAAAAGAGAGGGACAAAGAAGTTCTAAGACAAAAGCACATTTTGGGTATTTTTTAAGTTTTTGAGTATGTGCAATCGCCTATGACATCTTTACAGCGGCCTAGCGGCCTGCAATCGTCAGAAAGTTTCCTATTCTTTAGTTTTCCTCCCATTTATACATTGTGTTGCTTAAAAGTGTTGAAGGCCAGTTTCCCCATCTTTGGCCTATTTTTATTTTTTCCCCATGCCAATTTTGTGCTTTGTATTGGTGACACTGACCTTTGAAAAGTACTTCTCCTTTCTTTCGCCGCCTGCCGCCTCCCTTCCCCTGATTGTCTGAAAACCCCTATTCTGTTTGTACCAAGTGATGATTCCTTTCTCTTGGCCAAGTGTGTATTACTTTAATGTGGACCTGAAAGCAGTTTTATAATCTGAAGAATAAACAGATTGCTTGTCAAATTCTCTTTGTCTGTCCCATCGTGACCTACTAACATTTACACTGCTTTGCGGAAACGTGGCAAAAAGGTTGGTTGCCTACATCAACGACTTCCATTGCAGGAAAATGTGACCGTGCTGGCTTTCAGGCAGAGGGTGGCACCCCCCACCTCAAGGCCATGACCAGCCAATGACAGTGGGACTGAATGCTCAGAAGTTATTCACAATTTTGAATCATTATAGAAGACTCCCTTGAAAGAATGGAGGCATGCACAAGACTTTTTAAAAATGAAAACCTCCTTTTCTAAAGCCATTGTTTTTGGGTTCATTTTTCCCTTATCCTGTTTGGAGAGACGCTAAATATGCGTTTCTAAGAATCCATGACTTTTAAACTACAAGTCATGGACATGGAGAAATGTTTCTTAGTGACAAAGCAGAGGGTTTAGAAAATGCAACAATGGCATTGAGAAGCCATATAGCTCACGTCTCAGCTTCCTTCCCTTCTCTGTAAATACCTTCAGCCATGGGGACTTTCGATGAAACCCACTACGTTTTTTGACAGCGTGAATCATTAGGAAATTCTTCCTAACATGCAACCAGAATCTGGCTTTCTTTCCCCTCCACTGGCCACACTTCTGCTCTGCACAGGCAACGCAAACACTTATTCTGCTGAAGTGCTGTTGGGGAAAGAACAGTGAACTCAGTTTCTCTAGGCATCTGGTTTGAATTCGTTATTTCACGTTTCCTTTTCTCCTAACTGGCCCCAAATTCCTTTATAATTTTTTTAAAAAATCCCACATTTTCTGCTTTATGAAAAAAGTTTCAAACATGTTGGTGTGCAAAGTGCTTCAGTGTCTTCTTGTTCTGGGTAAGAAGGTTTCTTCCTAACGGCTTTAAGTAAGAAATTAACATTTTTGTGAATATAGTGGTTTTCTTTTCTTTTGCCTTTTCATGACAATATGCTGGAATTTTAGGAAAATATGGTGAAGAGAGAGTGTGCTGTGAGGATCTCTCAATGATCTCTCCCACCTGAAGACTGGACGCCACCCTAGCTTCGCCCTTCCTAAAGCCCTTTTAGCTCGGTTTATCCCTGAAGAACCACCGAGTGCTGCTCCAAATAATTGCCAGGCTTAGCTTCCAGATTCATTCAGAAATTGCTGGTATTGTCCTCTGTAAAGTGATACGTTCCTAGGATCTCCCTCTCTTTTCAGCAAACCAGAATCCTGGATATAATTTGATCTTCATTATGGAGAGGGAAGCTGAATTAGATAATAGAAAACCTGAAGAGTTTAAGGAACCGAGGACCGACCTCCCCGTTCCCCATCCGGCTCTTCTCCCCGACTAAGATCGTGGTGTGTGGCTCAAGTTAATTTGATAAGAACCAGGGAAAGCATATTCTGAGCCCAAGATGTGAGGCGAAGGGCTTTCCCTGTCCAAACTCCCGTTCCTGAAACGTCCTCAGATCGGAGGTTTACATCTTACAAAGGGAGACGCCGGGACTGCATTGTATGAGAAGCCTACAGGTAGCAATTTGCCACATCCCCAGCGATTGACAGAGGGCGAAGAATTAGAGGAAGCGCTTTGCTCTTCTGTCACTTGTCTCCTCACAGTATAATTATCTGAGTTCTAAGTGCTGCAGTGATATGTGAAGAAATCCAGAGAAGAAATACAACATGTCTTAGTTCTCTTTTGTCATTAGCCTTCAATTAAATATTTCTTACCTTGGGCTAAGGTAGCATGGGGTGGAACAAGCCATGGGCTGCAAACCAGAAGAGGCGAGTCTTAATCTTTCTTCCACACACGTTAGCTGTGTGTCTTTAGTCCAGTCACTTAACATCTCTGAATCTTGGTGCTTACTTCTATAAAACAAAAAGATAGATTGGATTATTTCTAAAGTTCCTCCCTCAATTAAAAAAAAAATTCTTGGCCGGGCGTGGTGGCTCACACCTGTAATCCCAGCACTTTGGGAGGCTGAGGTGGGCAGATCATGAGGTCAGGAGTTTGAGACCAGCCTAACCAACATGATGAAACCCTGTCTTTACTGAAAATACAAAAATTAGCCAAGCATGGTGGCGTGCACTTGTAGTCCCAGATACTCGGGAGGCTGAGGCAGAAGAATAATCACTTGAGCGCGGGAGGTGGAAGTTGCAGTAAGCCAGATCACATGACTGCACTTCAGCCTGAGCAACAGCATGAGACCGTTTCAAAAAAAAAAAAAAAATCTTGCGACTATAACATATTTAAAATCATGATGGAAAAAATAAACAGTAAGTGAAAGTGGTTAAAAGCAGTGAGTTGGTTAATCACATGATTATCTATTGAGGCTTTCCCATAGGTAATCTTTAATTTTGTATAAGGTAGTTTCCAACCCATGCATTTTATAGTCTTTATACTAAAGTTCTGAGAACATTACTAACTTTATATATATATATGAATAATGCCTGAGTATGCCTACAAAGTAGTGAGGCTAGTTTCTAAAAACCATACCAGAGAAAGTTTCTGTGTGTCACACACAGTACCCCCCTTTCTACAGAGAAGCTGTATTTTAAGGATGGCTAGAGGCGAATAGTTCATTTATTCTTCGTATCTCTCCTCTTCCCATCGTTTACAAGTAATGCAAGTAAAAAACAAAATAACAACAAAATCAAAAGTTCTGCCATTAAATTCAGGTCCTAGGTAATCATAGCATTCGATATTTAAAGGGTGATTTAAAATTCTTTAAAGTCTTTTAACACAAAATGTTTTACTTGCTCCTTTCATTGCCCTTGCTGGGTGTAGAATCGGGTAATGTTACCCCCATTTTGTAAGTCAGGAAAGTCAAGTTGAGCGGTGAGAGCATGAAACCAGAGGGAAAGGATTCAAGCTCCCAGAAGGCCGGGAGATCCTGCACTGAAGCGGGAGGGCCAACGGGCCGGATTTCCTTTGGAAGAGACGTTCCCGTTTAGGAAACACCGTATTAGCCTTGCTTTTCCTGAAATGAAAAGTCATCAAACAAATCTTAAAGGCAAGCTCCTTGGGTCTCAGGTGACTGTCTTTCTCATCGTGTCAGACATACCGTCTCTCTGTATAAGGGAGTTTTGAAGAGGATTTTTTATAATCCTGACTGTGCCTAAAAACCATAGCCTGTGGTATACACATAGGGAAATGTCATTCATAGCTCTGAATGAGCTTCTAGAAATTCCATGAAGCCAGCTTGGTGGATTTTCTAGGCTGCTGACAGTGACTAAAATCACTGTTTACTTCCTATGAGAAGATTTTGTTGTATAAAATATGGCTGTAATGCACTCAAATGTGTAACAACTTTTTTTTTTTTTTGAGAATTGGGTGGTCTCTTTTCTTTGAATTTTGGACTGACAAATGAATGACATAGTGCCACATGAGCGTGGGTTGGTTCAGAATCTCTTTCCTTGCTCATGAGAGCCTTGGACTTGAGCGGCAAGGTCAGAGTGGCAGTCACCTTGTGAGAACTCCTAAGTATAATCCACAAGCTTGAAGAGGCACCTGGCAGCCTTCAGTGACCCCTGCACACCTCCCGCAGGCCACCTTACACTTTATAGCTTGAGGCCTTTGCAGAATCCACAGAAGCTGTGACATGATTTCTTCCCATAAAACCCTGGAACAAAGACGTGTACTCTGCTTTCTGGTAAGCCTTGCTGAGCTATCTAGAATTGCAGTTCAGCTCCACAGCCTTGGGCCTTTGGCAAACAATATCATTCACTTCTTTCAAATGATGATAATAGCAAGCAAGGCACTACCATTATTACTTCCTTTTCTCTCTTTTTTTCTCTATGAATGTTTCAAGGTTTTGGAGGCAGGAAAAAAAAAAAAGTCCAGGTTTGCAGGTCAGTAGTAACAACTTTGGACAAAACTTCTTCAATAGAGCCTCATAGTATTTGATTTGGTAAGCCTATTTGAAAGCAATAACTTGCAGAAGCAAGTAACATCTCAAAAAAAAACCTGTTGGCTATTCAGCTTTGTCATCTTAAGGAAAATACCAAGTTGTTTTGAATTGTAGCACCCTCTATTTCAAGGTGTCTTAGTAAAGGAAAATATTTCAGAAGAGTTAGGTTCTAGGAGAATCCAGTCTTAAGGGTGTATTTAGTGAAAGAAAATATAATTCACGGGGCAGAGCTGGATGAACGGAGTTTGGACTTCACTACGCAACCACTCATTTTCAGAACCTCTCAAGTATCTTTGGTTGGGGAACATTTGAGTTGATTTAGTTTCTTGAGATGCATCAGATTGGTAGAGACTTGTAGTGGTAATATGAATCACAGTCCCTTGAAGTTAAGAGAGGCCTTAGATGTCTTCTAGTTCAATCTTCCATAGATACGAGAATCTTCTCTGCACAGTCTCTGCCTGAACATCTCCAGTGATGCAGAGCTCACTGCTTCACTACGAAGCTCAATCTTATGTTGCATAGTTTTAACTTTTAGAAACTTTTTCTTGAACTAGAATTTTGTTTCCTTTATCTCCCATCAAGGTCTGATCTTTGGAATATGATGAATAAATTACTTTCTTCTACCACTTGACATTGTATTTGGAGATACATGTCATAATAACTCTGCGTATTTACTTCTCCAAACTAAATATTCCTCTTAAAAAGGTTTTTTTACCAGAAAAGGGCAGCAAGAACTTTTATTTAAAAACAAACATTTGGGTAACTGGAAAGATATTCACTGTTTTTCATCAGGACTTAATGTGCTAGAAGTGTTATATCTCCTTATAGCAATCACTAAATTCTATGTAATCCCAATTAATAAATGTATGAATTCTAAATGATATAGGTTCCAAATGATATAGGTGTTTTTTTCCTAGAACTGTCAAAAGTCATCCAACTTACTATGGGCCTACTATGTATCACAGGCTATTCCAGGTTTTGTATTGGTACAGAAATCTCCTGTGTAACAGCACACACATTCATATGACATACAAAATCACTCCCTCATGGGTTTACCTTCTAGTGGAAGGAGACAAAAGCATTATCATTTAAGAAGGATTTAAGCGACACAAAGAAAAATTGCATAGGGCAGTAAGGTCCAGAATGACTGGGTTGTGGGTGTATGGGTGTGGAGGAACGCTGGTCAAGCTAAGGTAGATGGAGAAGCAGCATTTGAGCTAAGACCCTAAAGAGGAGAGAGACACAGCCCCCCAAGACACAGGGAGATGTGTTTTCCCATAGAAGGACTATCAGAAGCAAAGACCTTGAGACAGCTCATTGTGTCCAGGAGAAGAGAATGGCATAGTGGAGTGGCCACTGGAGAGACTAGTGAGTGAGATGGTCATACAGTCAACAAAGGGTCAGGTCTTGTAAATTCTACACTCCATAGTAAGCAGCTGAACTTCGTCATAGCATTTTGGGCTGGGTAGTGAGGGGGTCTGATTTGAGAAGATCACTCTGTTTACTTTGTAAGGAATCAACTGAAGGGGAATAAGGGGAAGTAGTAGAAATAGAAAGACCAGTTAGGATCCTAGGAATGAGAAAATGAAGGTTGAGCTACAGTAGTAGCAAGGGAGATGGGGAAGAGTAGTAGGGCTTTGCGACGTGTTTTGGAAGTACCCCTGACAGATCTTGCTGATGGATTGAAGGTAGAGATGAAGGGAAGAGAAAGGCAAAAACAATGCCAGTGTTTTAGTCTTAGCAAAGGGGAGAGAGTAGTGCTGCCATGTGCACCTCTGGTTAAGATTAGGGGGGCGTGGCTGGGCACAGTGGTTTACACCTGTAATCCCAGCACTTTGGGAGGCCGAGGTGGGTGGGTCACCTGAGATCAGGAGTTCGAGACCAGCCTGACCAACATGGTGAAACCTTGTCTCTACTAAAGATACAAAATTAGCCAGACGTGGTGGCACATGTCTGTAATCCCAGCTATTCAGGAGGCTGAGGCAGGAGAATTACTTGAACCGTGAGGCAGAGGTTACAGTGAGCAGAGATTGTGCCACTGCATTCCAGCCTGGGCAACAAGAGCGAAACTCCATCTCAAAAAAAAAAAAGAAAACATTAGGGGGACAGAATATGAAAACTGGGAGTAGGAAACAAGGGTAGTCTTGGGCATATTGGGTTTGCAGCTTCTGTCGGACATCCAAGCAAAGACGGTATGCAGACCTTTGGAAAGAGAACTATGACGCTTAGGAAGATCACAGCTGGAGACACAGAATAGCGAAAGGCCTGGTACTGGATAAGATCAAGTAGACGGAGGAAAGGAGAAAATAGCAGAGCACAGGAGAAGGGGGAAGGAGCAACAAGGAGAGGAGACGAGAGAGGAGGTGGAAAGAAAAGCAGAGGAAAGATGAGAGGCCTGAAGTGCTCCTATGTTTAGAGATTAGATGCAAGAGATTAGACATCAGAGAAGACATGGAAAGAATGACCAGTGAGGCTGGAGAAAAGGCAGGAGAATGTGGTGAGCCCAAAGCCTCCGAAGAAAGTACATCAAGAAAGAAAGAATAATCACCTGTGTCAAACGATATGGAGACTCCAGGAGGATGAGAAGGGAGAAGTGACCATGGACGTGTCAAATGAAGGGCATCGGTGACCTTGACGAAAGCTGCCTCAAGGCGTGGTGAGGTGACAAGCCTGGCGGAGGTGGGTGAAGAGAGAAAGGGAGTGAGAAAGTGGGAACAGTAAACACAAACCACTCTTAAGGATTTCTGCTGAAAGGTGAGCAAAGAAATGGGGCAAAAGGAGGAGTGGAAAATACAGCTACAGGTTTCTGCTTTTTTAAATTTAAGTGGATGATGTTAAGGTGTATTGAGATGCCTAGTGAAATGATGCATCGCTGGCAAGTAACTAATGACGAATGAGAGGGAAGAATAATTGTGAGGGCAAATGGGGAGGCGGGTCAGCGCCACAGGTGGAGAGAGATGCTTCACGTCGAACGGAGACCTGCCGTATATGTGCCACATTTTCTTCATCCAGTCTATCACTGATGGGCATTTGTTTTGGTTCCAAGTCTGCTATTGTGAACAGAGCCACAATAAACGTACGTGTGCATGTGTCTTTAGAATAGAATGATTTATAATCCTTTGGGTATATACCCAGTGATGGGATTGCTGGGTTCAAATGGTATTTCTAGTTCTAGATCCTTGAAGAACATATGCTATGGAGTACTATGCAGCAGTAAAAAAGGATAAGTTCATGTCCTTTGCAGGGACATGGATAAAGCTGGAAACCATCAGCAAACTCACACAAGAACAGAAAACCACCACTTGTTCTCACTCATAAGTGGGTGTTGAACAATGAGAACACATGGACAAAGGGAGGGGAATATCACACACCATGTCTTGTCAGGGGGGTGGGGAGCTAGGGGAGGGATAGCAGGGGGTGGGGGGAATAGGGGAGGGATAGCATTAGGAGAAATACCTAATGTAGATGACAGGGTGATGGATGCAGCAAACCACCATGACACGTGTATACCTATGTAACAAACCTGCATGTTCTGTACATGTACCCCAGAACTTAAAGTAAAATAAATAAATAAATAAAGACCCTGCTTTTGCTTCACAGGAAGAAAAGTCAAACATAAGTGACGATTGGTAGTTTTGATGCAGGGATGGTGTTACTTTAATTTAATCCCATTGTTTTAAAAATATAGTTGTCATCTGGAAAAATAAACATGCCTAAGCCACCAGGAAAATGTTATGGAAGAGAACAGGGTGGAGGAGTGTGTGTGTGGCAGGGGTGGGGAGCATGGGGGAAGTGAGGAATGGATGGTGTGAGATCTGCTAGAAATGAAAATATTTCATGCTGTACGAGAACTGAATAGAAAATCTAGAAGCAGGGCATAATACCTGTGATAACTTAGTGTGTAATAAAAATAGCCCTTCAAGTCATCAGAGTAAAAAATTAATCAATAAATAAGTTGAGGTATATTTCTAGTTGTTTGTAGGAATAAGAGATTTGATCTCTACTTCACTCTTTAAAGTAAAACAAATTCCAGATGGAGCAAACATTTAAACACAGAAAATACCATTAAAATATTTTTTAAATGGAGAATTTAAAAATATGTAGTTTTGGCATGGCAAAGATATGGCATGAAACTTAGAATCATAAAGGAAAGAATTAGACTAAATTCAACAATGTAATAATGAATAAAAAGTATAAATCAAAAATTAAAATGTAATAAAAAATTAAATCAAGTAAATAAAGTTGCTGTTCTATGAAAACTAGCAAGTAACATTTGTAACGTCTATGACAAAGGGCTAATTTCTGTAATATGCAAAGAACTCTTAGAGATCAATAAGACAAAGAGGAAAAATAAATAATCTAACAAAAGCAAGCTAATACATAACGGGACGTTCATGGAAAAAGGACTACTAATTGTCAACAAACATGGAATAATACTCAATCTCACAAATGAAAAAAGAAATGCAAATTAAAACAATGAGATATTTTCATCCATGACATATTTAAAATTTTGAAAATATCTATTTGGTGAAGAAGTGAGGAAACGGAGTATAGAAGGGCAGTTTGGAGATGATTAAGAACAAGATCAAAGCATCCTCTGACCTAGTGATTGCACTTCAGGGAGTTAAACTATGAATATTTTTGTGCAAGTATACAATGAATGATCAAGAATGTTTATTGTGGCATTTGTAATTTTTAAAATTGGAAATAATTTTTTATCAATAGGATATCATTTAATATACTAAAATATTCAAAAGAGAATTAAGCCAAACGACAGCACATTCACATCATAGAATATCATGTAACAGTGAATAAAGATGAAGTGTAATCTATATGGAAAATATGAAAAGATAACATAAGTAAAAAATGTCGAACTATGAAAACTTGATCCCATGTGAGCTTAAAAATATGCCAACATGTGTTATATTTGCATAAAAAACCTGAAGTACACATATTGAATTATTTATATTAGTTTTCTCCGAGGAATGCAATTAAGATACAGGGATGATGAGGAAAATACTTTTGCATTTTATCTTATGCTTCTCAGTATTTTGTTGTTTCTTTTACTATGAAAATATATCACTCTCTAATAAGAGAACTAATTTATTTTAAAGTTGCATCCAAAAGCAAGCACCATAATCCAGATACTGTCTAAAATCTAAATAATGCAATTTGTGGCTACTATTTTCTTGATCTAGACACTCTGCTACTCTCTTTGAATGAAGCTCTCTTGTCTTTCCTCAAGCCTTAATCTTCACTGGATAATTCCAGTTTATTTCCATTCCATTTGTATTACAAGATTCAGGACCCTTCAGCATTCTAGAGGCCCACCAGCAGAGACAGTTTAGCCTGTTACCCTTATTAAAATGCATTGTTTTAAAAGACAGCTGGATCTAAACACAATATTCCAGATCATATCTAAGTGAAAAGGTAATGAAATGATCACCTCCTTTATTTTGTTCTTTCCTTTGATGATTTATTTAAGGTGTACAGGATGGCCATTAGTGACAGCTGTGAGACCAGCATTCAAGTTTCTGTATTGGTTTTGAGTTCACTTACTCCTTCATTCATTAAATACTCCTGTACGGTTTCCTGGGTCCCAGGCTCTCTGCAGTTCTGGGATACAGCCGTGAGTAAAACAGACCAACCTCCTGGGCAAGTGACTGTCGATCACTTTGTCATAACTGTGGGTCAAGAGCTGCTCCCCAGATGGTTGCACAAGAACCTGACTGACCTGTACAACATGTCAGTGAGCAAACTTCCCTGATTAATTATGATCAGCAAAGTGCTTCAGTGGGCGCTTAGCAGGAGCTGACATAAGCACTTTCTCACCATAGATTTTAGTGGAATTTCAACTCATATTTCTGACTCACTGGAAGTTTAAATGCCTATTGAGCTGCCATGACAGGAAGACTTGATATCCAAGATTCTTCTGTCCATAGCTACGAGTTGAAAGGGTAAAGAGTCTCTCATCCTATAAATAAATAAATAAAATCACAATCGATTCTTTTTTCTTCTTTAAAATTCAAGCATGTCACATCTTAGCCAGTACCAAATCTGGTCCTCCAAGTCTGCTAAGATTGATCAAGGCACTATTACATGGTATTGCATTTTGTAGTAAGTATGAAGGAAAAACTTCCTTCCTGCCCTATGTGTCTAATTTCAGATACACAGGCATTTCAAAATATATTTATATATTGGGGAAGAAAGACTAGATTTTCCCGAGCAAGTCATTTGTAAAGCATTTAAATAGGTACCCTACATATGTTGTTCACTTTGATCCCACCCAGATACCAAAGAAGGAGCTGGGGCTTTGGATTTAGAGACAGGGCTTACATCCCGACCCTGACACTTATTAGGTGTCTCGTTAGTGACTGGCCTAAGCCCTCAGTTTATTTGTAAATCAAGGGCAATTGTAGCTGCCTATCAGAATTGTGATGAGAATTGCATTCGCTGCAGTGTGAGAGGGCCCAATCCTGTATGGGACATACAGGAGCTCTATAGAAAACATCCATCCTTCTTTTTTCTCTTCCTCTTTCTTTGCTTATTTCCACATGGGTCAAGAGGTCTGCCTTGCAATCTGGGCATGGATTTCCAGTGGCCTGGTCAGCCCAACCTATTCTCCCGCTGGCCAGGTTTATGCTCACTCCTCCTCTTTCTTAGACAGATGCTCCTATTTTTTAAATCTATAAAGCTTATTACGTACATCATAATGGAAGCTGGTTTCAAATGGGGTCCCTTGTAGTCATTTCTAGTCACTTACACATAGTCATTATTAAGAAGGTAAATGTAAATGCCCACAGTATGTTATTATGTGAGTATAAGCAAGTTATCAATATAATTTCATATTGTGCTGTAAAATACCTATCTAATCTATTTGTTTGCACATACATAAAAACTATTTTGGAATAATAAACATAACCAACAGTATGTATTTAATGAGTGGGACTGCTGGGAGGTAGACAATAAATACTTCTTCTTTTTTTTTTTTAAGAGACAGCGTCTCTTTTGCCAGGGCTGGAGTGCAGTGGCACAATCACTGCTCACTGCAGCCTCAACCTCCCAGTGATCCTCCTGCCTCAGCCTCCTGAGTAGCTGGGACTGCAGGCATGCACCACTATGCCCTGCTGATTTCTTTTTTGTAAAGACAGAGTTTTGCCATGTTGCCCAGGCTAGTCTCAAACTCCAGAGCTCAAGGTATCCACCCACTTTGGCCTCCCAAAGTGCTGGGATTACAGGCGTGAGACACCACACCTGGTGGGACTTTTATTTTTACTTAACTATACTGGTGTGTTATTTTACTTTTCCATAAAAATTATTTATACAATGAAAACTATTTTAAATGTAATGAAGAAAAATATGTATTCAGTGTTAAAGGACCTGGGATGAGACATTTGAAATGTTTTCTACATAGGTAGAATGACTTAGTCTCTCATTATCATTTTTAAAGTAAAATTATTTGCCATTTGACTATTTATGCACAGAGATATTTTATATTATTTGATGTATCACATTCTGAACTCGTAAATCCGTTAAATTTGAGGTGACCATTAACATTCCAGAACTAAGTCATCTACCAAGTGAAACCTACTCTTTACTTCAGTGACAACGTTTCACAAGCGGGAAAGCACACAAGAGTAGGGCAACACAAAGTACTTATTAGAAGGCGTGGGCTGGGCGCGGTGGCTCACGCCTGTAATCCCAGCACTCTGGGAGGCCAAGGCAGGTGAATCACGAGGTCAGGAGTTCGAGAACAGCCTGACCAACATGGTGAAACCCCGTCTCTATTAAAAATACAAAAATTTGCTGGGCATAGGGGCACATGCCTGTAATCCCAGCTACTCAAGAGGCTGAGGCAGGAGAATCACGTGAATCCGGGAGGCGGAGGTTGCAGTGAGCCGAGATCGCGCCACTGCATTCCAGCCGGGGCAACAACAGCAAAACTCCATCTCAGAAAAAAAAAAAAAAAGGAAGCCATCAAATTCAAAATAAAAGCAAAGCATTTTTATTCACATTCAACTAATTTTTACAAAACAGGTACATGTACCTGATGGTGCTGTGCATTTTTACATATATGTTTCTTATTTGGATCTCAGAACAATCTGATGAAATAGACTGTACTAGCTTTCTTCAAAGATGAGCAAACTAAGTTTTAGTAGACAGGCTGAGAACGGCTTGTCCAGGGTCACTCAGCTAAGGACCCCAGAGCCAGGACATAAACCCTCCTTTTTTGACCCCAAAGATCTGTGCTTTCTACTTGACGACATATTACTGTTGAAGATATTCTGATTAACCCGTGAATTCCCAAGAACACACATAGGGAACGAAAAGGACTCCTGAAGTCAACTAGCACACTTGTCTTTCTGGGCTGTGGCAAAGATCCTTTGTCTATTCCCATTCTTGTACCCATTCTTACCAAATGTGTCTATTTACCGTCATCTGCAGCAACACATAGAAGTCCAAAACACAAGATCACTCAATTATTATCAAAAGCTTTTTCTCATGTCATGATAGCCAGTAAAAAGCTGGTTAACAACAACTTAAAAAATATATATCTACTCTGTCTCCTTCAGTAAACTCCTTGACTGAAATTAGAATTTCACAGTGCTTCTTTGTAGCTAAACAAAGCCTGCATCTTGTTGTAAGTAATAGAACTTATTTATACTTGATGTCCTTTGAAAAGTGGTGGCATTTCAGCAATTCAAGCAGAAAGTCTTCTTTAATTCTTGCAGACAAAATGACACGTAATTATCAGGTAACAGCATTGTTAATATTTAAATATTGGCATAAACCTTTCCGTTCATTTCCAAAACTGTTTGAGATCCATCAGGGGGAGATGACTTCGTAATTGTGTCTTGATCCAACTTCCCAATGTTTGGAGGGCACCTGTAGTCACCAAAGGATCACGCACGTACTGAAACCTGCATGACCAGTTCATTTGTTGTAGTTCTGTGGCGAGTTTGCAGTAATGCGTGGCTTTCCTCATTGCCAAGATTTTGGCCAGCATTTCTTGCTCGTCATTCTTCATATCTGTCTTTGCCTTTGGGTTGAGTCATTGCCCTACTTGTCACTGAGGCTTCCAGGGGTGAAACTCTGGATACGTTTTCTGTCATCCCAGACAATCCTATTGGGTGGATCTAAATTATGTTGTTTGTTTTTTTATTAGTTTGAGGATACCTAAGTATGTCAGCCCTAGGTTAAGATATAAGCTTTTTCATAAAGCCTAGCCTATAAAAAAGTTTTAACTTTGGGAAAATGGTTGATGAAATTCACAGATGATCTCTAAGTCAACCCCCACTCACCACCCCCAACACACATGTGTTCCACCACTGGTCCCAGGTTTAGACTCTTGACCTAACCCAGTATGTGATACAGACCAAATCACTCCATCTAGGTCTCTGTGTCCTTCTTATAAGATGTGGGCGCAGGTCTGTCAGAGGCATACTTCCTTCCGCTACCCTTCTTGTGCCCATGGAAGACATTACTAGTTGAACATCAAACTCTTTCCTGGTAAGTTTGGAAATGGCTACAGCAGCCTCAATCCAATATCCTCAAAGTACACATGTACAGGATACATCATTAAAATAACTTTGGAGGACATTTTTTCCTTCTCAACATCTCTCTTTTCAAGAAGATATTTAGGTCTTCCTTTTTCAAATTTATAGAGAACAAAAGAAGCAGCACCGATGACTGGTATTCTTTTTCTTTTTTTTTTTTTAAGACAGGGTTTCACCGTGTTGGTCAGGCTGGTCTTGAACTCCCAACCTTAGGTGATCCGCCTGTCTTGGCCTCCAGAGTGCTTGGATTACAGGCGTAAGCCACCACACCTGGCCCGACTAGTACTCTTAGTCTCCCCAATGGCCTCAATTTATGCTGGTTCTCCTCGTAGGGCCTTCAAAGAGAGTCCAACACTCAGATGATTTGATGAGTTTGATGATATTTATTAGATTGACCTGGAAATCTTTGATTTAAAACCTGGTTGGACTGAGAAGTTTGCCTTGCTATTTTATTGCAAAGAGGAGAGATGACTTTTGGAGAACATTTCATTTAGTTTGTTAACCAACATTGTCGCACTTACCAAGTGTAATCCTCTTTACTAAGCACATTGAATATGCATATAAATTCATCATCACAGTAACTCCATGATGTGAGTACTATTCATACCCTCATCTTACAGATGATGAAACCAGTGTTCAGAGTGGTTAAGCCACTTACCCACAGTCACCCAGCTGGTAAAGGGTAGAGCTAGCATTTAAACCCATCATTCCACCCTTGGATGAAGTTCTTGGCACTATACTCCTCTCTCCTCACATTGTGAAACTCAACGAGACCCGATCCATCCGGGGGGCATTCTTTTTTTTTTTTAATATATATTTTATTGTGTTTTAGGTTTTGGGGTACATGTGAAGAACATGCAAGATTGTTGCATAGGCACACACATGGCAGTGTGGTTTGCTGCCTTTCTCCCCATCACCTATATCTGGCATTTCTCCCCATGTTATCCCTCCCCAAATCCCCACCCCCCGCCGTCCCTCCCCTAGTTCCCCTCCGCAGATCCCAGTGTGTGATGCTCCCCTCCCTGTGTCCATCTGTTCTCATTGTTCAACACTCACCTATGAGTGAGAACACGCAGTGTTTGATTTTCTGTTCTTGTGTCAGTTTGCTGAGAATGATGGTTTCCAGGTTCATCTATGTCCCTACAAAGGACGTGAACTCGTTGTTTTTTGTGGCTGTATAGTATTCCGTGGTGTATATGTGCCACATTTTCCCTGTCCAGTCTATCATCGATGGGCATTCTTATAAAGAAATGAGGTTGCCCTCAACCAACAGCCACCTATACCATTAATAATAATAATAATAATAATAATAATCTTGTGGTGATTAAATTAAGTAATACATCGCAAGGCTCTGGCCCACTGAGTAAGTGCCTGATCTAAGCTTCTGCCTTCTATCCTGCCTTTTCCTATAAGGAAGATTGCAAATGTGTGAATCCAGCAGAAAATCAAAGAGACGTGTCCTCTGAATGTAAAAGATATTTTTAATACTACATTTTAAAAAGACGTTTTTTCTTAAAAGTGCCAGTGTAGAAATCAAATGAATGAATACAACTAATGATTTGGACAAAGCAGAAAATGAAGAGAAACATTACTAATTGTTTAGGAAAATTTAGTGGTATATTTTGCATATACATTTACTCTATGGAAATATCCTAGAAAGCCACTTGTTCTCTGAACTTTGCTATGTAAGGGAGGAACCTCTTACTCCTATCCAACCTCTCATGGTTTCCTAGTCATAGACATACTGCGATTTCCTTTGATTTGACCTGATAGGATATTTATCAAGAGTCTTCTCACTTGAAAATCCTGTTCTATTCATCCCCACCTTGAAAGAGAGCACCAAGATTCCAAAAGCTCAAAGGGTCTCCTGACAGCTAAAAAAGTTTCTCCTGAATTCATCCAAGCCATGCTTTTCACTCAAATGCTGCTGATGGTATTTATCAGTTCATTCCATGGATGGTCCCATCCATTGATTGAGATCACTTTGTAAGTGATCCTACTGAGCACAGGACATCTTAACAATGCCTATTTCAGCCTCAAAGCGTCAAAGAAGAATTTACAGAGGAGACTTAAAGAAGGAGTAAGATTTTGAATGAGGGCAGAGATCTGAATTGTAAAGGCATGAGGGTATCCTGGGCTAGGGAGGCTGAAGTGGGGAGTGAAAGGAAGGAGACCAGGTTGGACTGCAAGGGAGAGAAAGTGTGATTTTTATTCCTTATGTACAGTGTTTGTTAGCTAATTCTCATTTGGTTGTAAGCGACAAAAAACAGAATTCAAACTGATTGAAATGGAAAATAAAAAAAAAAAAAAAGCAGGGGCTGGGGGAACACTGGCTCACAGAACAGCAAAGCCCATACAGCCACTTGATCTGAGGCTCGTGGTGACTTAGGGTCCTCCTCTTAGCAATGCAATTCTGCCCTTTCTGCTGATCAAGCCTCAGATACTGTTTTAGATAAGTCATTTTGGGGGCGGAATTGAGTCTAGGTTGGAGCCAGAAGATTAGAAGCTTAGCTAAACAAAAAGACACTACTGCTATAGTTTAGGATAGAAATGACAGGCTGGACTCTGGCGGAAGTAATAATATGGTGAGCACATACAGAGGGGCTGGAGATTGAACATCAGGGGGGGAGGAGGGACACGTCTAAGATGACTGATAAATTCCAGCCTTGGGTAACTGGGTAAAAGTTGGGTCTTTTCGTCAGGAAAAAATATAAGAAGTTTGGTAGGGGAAACGTACGTACTTGAATTTAAATTATCACCGGAACACTCAGTTGCAGATTTCTCATAGGTTACTAGATATGTGCTTCTTGAGCTTAGAAAAGCACTCTGGGCTGGAGATTTGGGTGTGGAATTTGTCAGAACACATGGACCACCAAAAAATATAGAAATATTTAAAGGCTTTGGAAGGGAAGGAGGAAGAACTACAAATGAAATAAAAAGGAGGGTACTCAGGGAGGTACAAGAAGAACTGAGAGACAGTTACCACAAAAACAAGGCATGCGGGGAAGGAAGGCATAAAAGGTATAATACAATTCTAAGTAAAATTGACTAAATTAACAGATGCAAAATGTCCAGAGGATGTAGCAAAGTAAGAAGTCACTATCAAATCAGGTCAGTGGTGGAATCTGTGGCATCAAGAATTGGTTATTGACAAGAAATACCAGCACCAATTACATCAAGAGAGTCAATATATTTATTTATCACCTGTGAGGTGAAAGACTATACCAAGCACATTGAAGAAATAATAATAAAACGTGACATTCCTTGAGTACCAGAACACAAATTTATTTTATGTTTAATTTGAATTCAATCTGGCATTATAACTTAATTTAAAACATGAGCTGAATTTATTCAGAGGGGTTAAGCTTTCTAAAAAGGGAAGTGGTTTATATACCAGAGTGTGCAATCAAGATCAGAGGATTTTGTTTTAAAAAATCAATCATGTATGATTGTGCTCGTCAGAATTATTCTTCATTATCTCTTTTTAAGCCCTAATAAGTTTTGCAACTTTACCCTGTTTCTAGAGTCTTCTTGCCACTAGAGCAACTTCTAACTTTTCCTGCTCAGTGGCTTTTACAGAAGGAGGCTTTCCTTCATAGCAGTTGCCATTTAATGGCTTCAGCCCCAGCGCTGTTGAAAGCACCTCTTCGGTTTCCCCCTCTATTCTCCCTTCCTTTGAATCAAGCATGCTAATGGCATCTGCCTGAAAGATGGTCGCTTTGCCCTGCTTGCCTGTCTTTTAGCTCCTGAACACCCAGCGTTTCATCTTAATCTCTTTGGTAATGCAATATGACTTTTGAGTTTGCTGCAGTCCTTCCCAGGGTCTCCAGGAAGAAATGAAAAGTCTATCGGTGACAAGGGTAGTGGAGTCTGTAGTCCCCATGGCCTTGTAGGCACTGGCTTAAGCTGTGCTATAAGTCTGTACTATAAAAGTTTGAGCAGATTTGGGAGTCGTCCTTCACCTCAGGGATGCTTCATCCATGTCCATGGACATCCTTTTAGCAGATTTTTGTGGCTGACAGAACTTCTTCCTTAAACTCACAAACCTTCCAATATTCCCAATAGGAACATCTACACCAAGTCAAAACATCCTGTGGTTTGCATTAATTCAACAACTTTGAAAGAGAGGCCACCCACCTCTTTGTGTTTCGGAATTCTTGCTTGGGAAATCTTTCTGCATTTTCCTTGCTCTTGCCCCTATTTGCTTTCCTGTTTGTTTTTTCCTAGTGCTGGAACAAATATAATGCCTTGAAAGGCAATCAGAAGTAATTTCTGAGGCATCTGCTGTTTTGCATCTTCCAGGCATCCGTGCCCCTCTGCCAGTGTGGACCATCAATGGCCAGTTGTTTCTCTGTGGGGCATACGTGTGACTGGAACTCCCCGTAATTACCCTTTCCACGGCCTCTGCCCCCCAGGCAGTGTGGCTTCTTGGGTTACTGAAGGCCTCACAACAAACCTGACTTTGTTCTTCTCACTGTCTTCTCTCAATGCCATCTCATTAAAGTGTATCGCCAGTGAAAACAGCCCTGACAAATGTCTTTCCACTTGTAACCTGGCCTGAAACTGCCTTTCTAACTCTTCTTGTTGAATGGGCTAAATATTCCAAAATAATTTAGTAGGGAAATGACAATCATCAGCTCATGTTGTCACCTATATTTTTAAAAATTTGTATTATGCGCTGACCACTGACCTTTTAAATTACTGTTTTGTTCCAATAATGATGCAAGTATGATTTATATCTTGTCCTTTGATATTAGCATAAACTATGACAGGATATTAAGACCCATACATTAAGAGAAACGATGGGTGATCAAGAAGTATAGGGGCAACGGGGACCCCAAATGTTGAGTCTTTCGTGGAAATTTTGAGGAAGTAAAGCTTTTTCAAAAAATTATTATCAAAAGGGGGTAACATGTTCTGTGTCTAGAGGGGAAATTGTTGATAAAAGGTTTATCAATGTGACAATAATTACACTCTTTATGATTTCACAGGGACTAAATAATGTCACTGGAGACAAGATCTTGTAATTCCATCTTCAACCTCTGGTTTATTCTCCTGAGAATCAGTAATGACACAGAAGCAGAGCAGAGGAGCAGAACAGCAATGTCTCCGTTTGGGACAGAATTTGGCTCTCTGTTATTGGTGGGCAATGGAGGCTTTTGCTGAACTCCTGAGTTTTGCATCTGTTGTCCTGTCACATTCTTGCCTCCCTGTAAGAGAAATGCCTCCTCAAAAGGAGAGAAGAATAAAAAATAAATAAATAGGTGCCTGGCAAGATGGCCGAAGAGGAACGGCTCTGGTCTGCAGCTCCCAGCAAGATTAACACGGAAGTCAGGTGATTTCTGCATTTCTGACTGAGGGACCTGGCTCACCTCACTGGGACTGGTTAGACAGTGGGTACACCCCACGGAGGGCAGGCCGAAGCAGGGTGGGACGTCACCTCACCCAGGAAGGGCAAGGGGGTGGGGAACTCCCTCCTCAGCCAAAGGAAGCCATGAGGGACTGTGACGTGAGGGACATGCGGAAACCAACCTGGTTTCCTTCCTTAACCCCTCTGAATAAATTCAGCTCATGTTTTAAATTAAGTTATAATGCCAGATTGAATTCAAATTATACATAAAAATTTGTATTCTGGTACTCAAGGAATGTTGCATGTTTTATTATTATTTCTTCAATGTGCTTGGTATAGTCTTTTACCTCACAGGTGATAAATAAATATACTGACTCTCTTGATGTAATTGGTGCTGGTATTTCTTTGCAACCCACAGACCAGGAGATTCTCTCAGGTGCCTACACCACCAGGGCCCTGGGTTTTAAGCATGAAGCTAGGCAGCCATTTGGGCAGATACTGAGCTAGCTACAGGAGTTTGTTTTTCACACCCCAGTGGCACCTGGAATGCAAGCAAGACAGAACCCTTCACTCCCCTGGAAAGGGGGATGAAGCCAGGGAGCCAGGTGGTCTAGCTCAGCAGACCCCACCCCCATGGAGCCCAGCAAGCTTAGATCCACTGGTTTGAAATTCTCACTGCCAGCACAGCAGTCTGAGGTCAACCTGGGTTGCTCCAGCTTGGCGAGAGGCGGGTGTCCACTATTACTGAGACTTGAGTGGGTGTTTTTAACCTTGCCTGTGCAAACAAAGCCACTGGGAAGTTCAAACTGGGTGGCGCCCACCGCAGCTTGGCAAAGGGGCTATAGCCAGACGGCCTCTCTCTAGATTCCTCCTCTCTGGGCAGGGCATCTCTGAAAGAAAGCAGCAGCCCCATCAGGGGCTTATAGATAAATCTCTCCCTGGGACAGAGAACCTGGGGGAAAGGGGCAGCTGTGGGCACAGCTTCAGCAGACTTAAGCGGTCCTGCCTGCCGGCTCTGAAGAGAGCAGCAGATATCCCAGCACAGGTCTTGAGCTCTGCTAAGGGACAGACTGCCTCCTCAAGTGGGTCCCTGACCGGCATGCCTCCTGACTAGGAGACACCTCCCAGCAGGGGTCGACAGACACCTCATACAGGAGAGCTCTGGCTGGCATCTGACAGATGCCCCTCTGTGACAAAGCTTCCAGAAGGAGAAACAGGCAGAAATCTTTGCTGTTCTGCAGCCTCTGCTGGTGATACCCAGACAAACAGGGTATGGAGCGGACCTCCAGCAAACTCCAGCAGACCTGCAGCAGAGGGGCCTGTTAGAAGGAAAGCAACAAACAGAAAGTAATAGCATCAACATCAACAAAAAGGACAGCCACACAAAAACCCATCTGAAGGTCACCAGCATCAAAAACCAAAGGTAGATAAATCCACTAGGCTAAGGAAAAACCAGTGCAAAAAGGCTGAAAATTCTAAAACGCAGAATACCTCTTCTCCTTCAAAGGATCACAACTCCTCACCAGCAAGGGAACAAAACTGGATGGAGAATGTGTTTGACAAATTGATAGTAGGAGTCAGAACGTGTGTAATAACAAACCATCCAAGATAAAGGAGCATGTTCTAACTCAGCAAATGCCAAAGAATGGAAATCATAACAGTCTCTCAGACCACAGTGCAATCAAATTAGAACTCAGGATTAAGAAACTCACTCAAAACTGCACAACTACATAGAAACTGAACAACCTGCTCCTGAATGACTACTGGATACATAACAAAATGAAGGCAGACATAAAGAAGTTATTTGAAACCACTGAGAACGAAGACACAAAGTACCAGAATCTCCGGGACACAAGCTAAAGCAGGGTTTAGAGGGAAATTTATGCCACTAAATGCCCACATTAGAAAGCGGGAAAGATCTAAAATTGACACACTAACATCACAATCAAAATAACTAGAGAAGCAAGAGCAAGTAAATTCAAAAGCTAGCAGAAGACAAGAAATAACTAAGATCAGAGCAGAGCTGAAGGAGACAGAGACACGAAAACCCCTTCAAAAAATCAATGAATCCAGGATCTGTTTTTTTTAAAAGACTAAGAAAATAACTGACTGCTAGGCAGTCTAATGAAGAAAAGAGAAAAGAGTCAAATAGACACAGTAAAAAATAATAAAGGGGAGATCACCACTGATCCCACAGAAATACAAACTACCATCAGAGAATACTATAAACACCTCTATGCAAATAAACCAGAAAATCTAGAAGACATTGATAAATTCCTGGACACATATACCCTCCCAAGACTAAATCGGGAAGAAGTTGAATACCTGAATAGGCCAATAACAAGTTCTGAAATTGAGGCAGTAATTAATAGCCTACCAACCAAAGAAAATCTAGGACAGATTGACAGCCAAATTCTACCAGAGGTACAAAGAGGAGCTGGTCCCATTCTTTCTGAAACTATTTCAAACAATAGAAAAAGAGGGACTCCTCCCTAACTCTAAGGCCAGCATCATCCTGATACCAAAATCTGGCATAGGCACATTGAAAAAAGAAAATTTCAGGCCAATATCCCTGATGAACATTGATGTGAAAATCCTCAATAAAATACTGGTAAACCGAATCCAGCAGCACATCAAAAAGCTTATCCGCCACAATCAAGTCGGCTTCATCCCCAGGATTCAAGGCTGGTTCAACATACTCAAGTCAATAAACGTAATCCATTACATAAACAGAACCAATGGCAAAAACCACATGATTATCTCAATAGGTGCAGAGAGGGACAGCATTAGGAGAAATACCTAATGTAGATGATGGGTTGATGGGTGCAGCAAACCACCATGGCACGTGTATACCTATGTAACAAGCCTGCATGTTCTGCACATGGATCCCAGAACTTAAAGTATAACAATAAATAAATAAATTAAAATATATATTTTTTAAATTTTTAAGAAAAAAAAAGGAGTTTTTTTTTTAAAGAAATGGTTTCTTGTCCTAGATACAAACAACTATATCCATTAATTCATTTATGTACTTTTATTAACGGAAGTTTCCTGGGAGGCTATACAGCAAAGTAGCTAAAAATGTAGGCTTAGGTTTACAGTTTGTTGGTTCACACCTCAGCTCCACCACTTTGTCATCCTATGACCTTAGGCAGCAAAGCTAAACACGTTCCCTAGTCCCCATGCCTCAGCTGAGTTGCCCATCTGGAAAACAGGGTCGAGGATTAATTGAGGCAGTCCATGTCAGTGGTTAAGATAATGCTTGACATATAGTAAGTACTCATTGAACATTAGGGTTATTATTCCTATATATGAGATACAGGTTCTGAAAAACTACAATAGCATATGTCTTCCCTAAAAAATCCCATGTGTACACCTGTAATATATGTGAAAAATTCACACAAACTCCTGAAAGTGGCCAACGTAAAAGGGCTTAAAGTTTGAGGAAAGAAATTGAAATACGCTAATATGAGTTCTTTATAAATATGTATGTAGATGGCTTTGGCTTATGACTAAGTAGACAGCCTATTTCATGGTTGTGCTACTGTTTACATAACTCCAGTGTCATTCTTTTCAAAAGATTGGGATCTGCCATTAGTACTTCCATCCACCTGAATCGCTAAGGGCACAGATGAGTTCCTCTGATTTGAATCATGAATGAGAGTGAAGCAATTTTTTATACTTTTGTCTTTTAACACTTACAGCATCACTATAACATATCTATCTCTTATTTTACAGATACAGAAGTTGACACATATAAAGTGTGGTTCAGACCAACATTATCATATCTGCCAAAACTCCTAAGTGTCCAATTCTTGATTGTGAAAATTATGTAGTTACATCAGTCCATAGATTTACCCAAATGGTCCCTCCACTGGTAAACAAAAAAATAAATAAAAAGTGGAGGTAAAAGGTGTCGCTGTATTCTCACATTCATGCACCTGAGTGATGCTCAGAGAAATTAATTACTGGTTATGTACTCAGCAGGATTCACAGCAAGATGTGCTGATGTGAAATCTCTGCTCTGCTCTTTCCATGATATTAAGGTCCCCTTCCTTTTGGTGACTTCTGCCGTCCTGATATTTTGGGTAACATGTTGTGCTGGAGGTCCAAAGATAAAAAGGTCAATCTTAGCCAACTAAGCCTAAGTGTTAATGAATCGGAGATTTATGCTTCTACTAGAAGATTCAGTTGGGCTGTAAAGATTTATTTGAGCAATGTTTTTGTTATACTGTTTTTCATACACGAAGACATGTTTGTCCCAAGATACATTTCTTAATGCATAAATTCATATATGAATTTCAAAGACTTTTCCCACACACTCAAGGGATTAAGTTGTACCCATAAATATTTACATTTTAGACACTTTAAAAACTTTACCTACATTTAAAACTAACAGTTAATCATAGATTCAGCAGAGAAGGGGAGGGTTACAAGATCTTTGGAGAGGTAGGAAAGATGTCTCAGAGCTTAGAGCTCACCACAGTAAGTAAGTCCTTGCAAGCCCCGGCTCAAAGCCAGCCCCGCCACGGCCAAGAGCAGGCATTTTGGACGCAGACAAGCTTGGTTGGAACAAAGGCTGTTGAAGCTAATCTTTCTGAATCTCAGTTTCTTCATCTGTAAAATGAAAATAACAATGGCTGGATGGTTGTCAAGCTTAAAAGAGATCACCTGCCTGTCGCATGGCAGTCACCTGTTGCACGTTGTTTACCTGTGGTTCCATCCGCTCCGCCCATCTCATTCTTTTCAAAAGACTGATGGTAGAATGCACTGTCTTCCCAATCATTAAGTAAATTTCCACAGAGGAAAAAATGTCAGGATAATTTTTTTCTTTAATCTCTGCCTTCTAGGTTATCTTCAGCCAACCTCTGCCTGTTTGGCGTAGCTCACCTGTCTCACCTCTCTGTGTCATCTAGAACTCTGATGGCTTACTGCTGCCCACTCAAGTTGTCAACAACCAGATGCTGGACACTTAGCTATTTAAAATCAGCACCACCCCTCCACCGTAAGAAAAAGTATACCCTCCCCTCCACAGCCCCCCTCCCCCGCTGCCAACTCCATGAGAAAAAGCACACCTGGTGGGCTTCCTCCATGGTCTGGAGAGGCTTCTCCAGATCATTCCGGGTGGTTTGGATTCGGTGGAGCTAGAGGGAGGGGTGCAGAGAGATGTGAGGGTACTTATTGCTCCCGCTTTTAAAAGGCCACAGAGCAGAATGGTAACAAAAATCAAAATCGCAAACACTAATGAGGCTCCCTAGTTGGTGCCAGCTCTATTCCTGTCGCCACCCTTCACAGCCCCAGAAGAGAGTAGAGGATTATAGGTTTGGTGGAATCCTTGGGGCACATTCAAAGAGTTTGAGATTTTGTTTGAAAGTCTGTTTGCAGACAGTAAAAATGGATTAAATTGCCTCTCCAACACAAAGAAATGCCAGGTCTCAGTAGAGGGAAGACACCAGAGACTTAAAGTGATACCAGAAGCAAAATAATGAAAAGACTCCAAAATACTGCACCATCTTTACAGCTAACACTATATACCTTGTGTTTAAGAGTATATACACTAATTGTGACAGAAGGAACCAAAGAAATAACGCATTCAGTAATATATCATTTATTCTTGAGAGGAAATGCATTAAGGACGATGGCATATGTTATATACTCCTTTTTAAAAAGCACAACAGAAAGTTATTTCTTGCATTGTATTTCTCACTGCTACTCCCTTCTATAAAACCCATATTCTTTGTGTATAACTTCTAGAAGTGGTATGGGTGGGTCAAGGAGTGTTTACATAATGCCGATAGAATCCAAAAAGTAAAAGAAGAATAAAGATGAGATTTTTAATCTCTTTAGTTGTGACATTTCAAATAATTCTAAAAGGTTAAATAATTTTTTTATTACTGTATGCATGTTGAAAGCATTAAATTGCATATCTCAGGGGAAGATGAGAAAAAACTTCATGACAGCTACAGCAAGATCATGCTAATAATAAAAAAAGGAAGTGTGTATTTGGTAAGATATCGCTGATTACCCAGGCTGTAAAGTGCTGACATTTTCAACTGATATCACCTAGTAAAGATATAGAAGAGAAGATCGATTACATGGATACTGATTTTTTTTCCTCAAATGGCCTAAATTATTATCAATCTTGTACAAATAGATTAGTATTAACAGCTCTTTTCAAGGCTGAATTAGTATTTCCAAAACTTAAGAAGTCAACCTATATACCATTCATTGCATATATAGTTTGTTATACACACTTTAAAAAATTCCTGCCTTTTTCTGTGAGTTCGTGTGTATATGTCTGCACCTTTGCCTGAGTGTTTCCTGCTGGCATTCACTGTGGCAGACGTTGCTCTGGGCTTAAGGGGACAAGGACCTGGCACAGATCCTGCCCTCACGAGGAGCGACATTCTGAACACTGAGAGG
This sequence comes from Cebus imitator, assembly GCF_001604975.1. Lineage (NCBI taxonomy): Eukaryota > Metazoa > Chordata > Mammalia > Primates > Cebidae > Cebus > Cebus imitator. The sequence goes on along the minus strand of NW_016107426.1, from coordinate 4,995,188 downwards.
TGAGCTGGCCCGGGTTATCGGTGCCACGTTTCATCAGCTACAGAGAAAGCACGTGGTTTGAAAAAGGAGGAACATTTAATGAAGGAGTATACACTTAACGTGAACTCTGAAGGAATGTCTGAAATTACTTTGAATATTTTTCTTCTTGTTGTAAAAGAATACCATGTTCATCTTTGTTAAATTAATAGCCTTTGTCTTTTAAGAGCAGTTTTAGGTTCATAGAAAATTGAGCAGATAGCAGAGAGTTCCTACACAGCCCTTGCCTCCCTCTTGTCCCCTAGAGTTTCCCTATTAATAACAGCTCACATTAGTGGAAGACGTTTGTTACAACTGCAACTGATGAATCGATCTTGATACATCATTATTAATCAAAGTCCATAGTTTACAAGAGTTTCTCTGTGTTGTATAGTTTTATGAGTTGTGACAAATGCATAGTGCCATGTGCCCATCATTACAGTATAATAGAGAACAGCTTCAATGCCCTGAAACTTCTGTGCTCCACTATTCATCCCTCCATCTCTTTCCCTGGACTTCTGGCAACCACTGATCTTTTTACTGTCTCCATAGTTGCTTTTTCCAGAATGCTATGTAGTTGGAATCTTACCACACATAGCCTTTTCCTACTGACTTCTTTCACTTAGCAGTATTCATTTAAGGTTCCTCCGTGTCTTTTCATGGTTGGATACCCATGTTCACTTTTACAAATGGGAAAAAATAAAATAAAAAACTATCACCCACAATCGCAGAGATAAGCTCTATGAACACGTTGGTCATTTCTTTCCAGGTTTCTTCATAGATAAATAGACATACTGAATTATCCTATTATCTATAGTATGTCAAAATATTTTCTGTTACTCAATAATTTATCATGAATATTATATTATTAAACATCAGTTTGTGAAGTACTTTTAAAGGCTAAAGATGATGTCGTTTCCAGTGGTATTACTCATTAAACTAAGCTTTCAGAAGGCATGAAGGTTGTTGCAAATTTTTTGCTATTGTATACAATGCTATCCTTCTTGCCAAATATTTAGTTCCACATCTTTAGGAACAACATCCTAGACGTGTAATTGTATTACACAGTGGGTCAAATTATCAGGTGTTTGATGGAAATGACCAAGCTCTGCCCTGCAGGGTCTCCAGCGATCTCCATTCCCTGCACAGCACCAGAAATTGCACACTTCCCCATATCTCATCAAAGCAGGGCAACATCTTTTAAACGATGTTTACATTAGAAGTTAATTGTCATGCACTTATTGGGTGGTTAGGTGGTTAGGAGAGGGGAGAGGGCACTTGGTGATGAAAACATCATGAACAACGGCGTGAAGGGATCAGTCATGATCACGCTGGACAATCAAATGCTTTAGTAACAACTCTGTGGTGGAACCACAGAGAGCACCGCGTGGAAGGAACACAAGCGGAGACCAGAACGACAGATTACAGCCAGATCACAGAGGTCCTCAAGTGCCCCGCCAGATGTACACGCCTTTGGAAGACAAAAGAGACCCCAAAACATTCTTAAGTGCAGTAGTGGCCTAAACCAAGCTGTGCCCTGGATTATTTTTGCGGCAGCGTGGGGGTGAACTGGAGTAGGCTGATAAAGAGTTCTAAGACGCTGTTTAGAGAGATGAAAATCTTGATGATAGGGATGATAACTGGTTGTTTTGAGGGAGTAACAATGGGACAGCAGAAGGAAGGATGAAATGGGGAGCAGGGGCCAAGTGAGGTTCCAGAATTTCTTTGGCCCTTTTGCATCTTATTTTCCAACATCTTTCTCTCTCCCAGAAGCGTATGTATCTCCCACTGATACAAAGTCCCAACTGAGGTTGTTGCTTTAACATGGGGACTTTCAGGACCCAAAATAAAAAGGAATTTATTTTCCATTGTGGAATTTTAGGCAATATAACAAATCAGAAAAAAAAACAAAAAACAAAACATCTTTAGACAGGTGTTTAGCAACATTTGGAATGTGTAGCAATTTTTTTTTTTTTTTTTTTTTGAGACGGAGTTTCCCTCTTGTTACCCAGGCTGGAGTGCAATGGCGCGATCTCGGCTCACCGCAACCTCCGCCTCCTGGGTTCAGGCAGTTCTCCTGCCTCAGCCTCCTGAGTAGCTGGGATTACAGGCACGCGCCACCATGCCCAGCTAATTTTTTGTATTTTTAGTAGAGACGGGGTTTCACCATATTGACCAGGATGGTCTCGATCTCTTGACCTCGTGATCCACCCGCCTCGGCCTCCCAAAGTGCTGGGATTACAGGCGTGAGCCACCGCGCCCGGCTGTGTAGCAATTTTTAAGCCATCTCTGAATGCTTCTGTGCTCATAATTATACCAATAAATTGTTCTGGGTTTGAATTTATCTGTATGAGAAGCCATATAAAGGTGTCAAATCGAAATCATATTTAGTTCTGCAGTCAATAAAATGGGCTCTATAATAAATAACACAATTGCATGACACTGACGCAGTGTTTAGGCACTACAGCTGTGATGCCAGTTCCTCCTATGGATTCTTAGAAGTGTTCACAGAATTTGTGAATAGATCAGAGGAGCTAGTTCAAGGGAAAAAGGCTGAGGAAATGACCGGTTTAGAAGGAGCTAGTGGGTCATCCGCATTTGAATGTCCAGCCACAGCCGAAGTGTTAACTGGAGCCCAGAAATGCACAAGTGTCTGTGCTATTTGGGAATTCCTTAGCACATTCACGATTGTTACAATTATGAAAATGCCGCAAATTTCCTGAAAACCAAATCTAGGTTTATGTTAGTTGGCTTAACTGAGAGAAAAAGATCACACTGTGAGCACTTTGTCTATAGCATCTTTTTTTTTCGACGTACATATATTTAGTTTTGGGCCCATTATAATTCACTTACCTTTGGACAAGATTGTTTTTATATTCTCCCACTAATATGTGTGTGCATCTCCACGTGACCCCTTCTCTGTCTTTTTCTGTCTTCTGTTATATAAGATCTTACTGCTGTCTTCACCATGATCACACTTCGACAGTCAAAAAAAAAAAAAAAAAAAAGATATATTTCAGGTGTTTGAGATGAAGGAGGTTGCGTGAGTTTAACCTTCCTTGGTATCCTTGTGAGCTTTCTGTATTTAATACTTGTTTTATCTGAAGCCTGTGGAGGTTCTAAACTATTAGAAGACACACTTTCTGAGAACTACCTTTCTAGTAGCCTGAAGATATATCCTTGATGTTGGGCAACAAAGTTATTCTCTGTAATCCTCTTGATGTTGTAAATGAAAAAGAAGACGGAGCTAGCACCATCTGAACTTTGGGCAAACCATTTGCTCAAAAGGATCATCAAAGGACCAAGCCCTGCCAAAATAATATTTAAAAAAAAAATCCAGCAGACAGGAAAAACATTGAGGAGCACGCACAAAAATGAAATTGGTGCAAATTAACTCCATTGTGATTGGAGAGCAATAGAAAACAAACTCCCACCACAGCCTGGAGAGGAAAGCCACAGCAGACAGACATTGAAGTGGTAGCCTCACAGTAGCCATCTTTTAACAGCTTTCTTTCTTCAATGCTTTAGCCTTAAAAAAAAAAAAAAAAAAGAAGAAGAAGAAAAGAAAGAAAAAGGGAAAAAGGGGGAAAAAAGAAGAGAAGAAAAAGGAAAAGAAAAAACTACCCATTGTTATGTCCCCTATTCATCCTTCATTCAAAGACATTCACTACGCATTAATTACCACTTTCTTCAATGCAGGGGAGCTCCCAAACACATCTTGTTTTCAAAGAGGCACGCTTCCATGCCCCTGCTATTTATATGCAGAACCTGCTGAAATTTTCATCCCAATACTTTGAGATCCCCCCTAATTTCTGCATACTGTAATTGTTCATAAGAAAAAAAAGACAAAAGGATGATTTCATGCTCCCAGGACAGTTGTTTGCATCGCTTTCATTTTTCTTTCCAGCTGTGACTAGCAGCAGAAGGCTCTTTAGCAGGCGTCCTGCCTGCCCTATGGTAATTTTTAACTTTCCTTCACTTTCTTTTATGCCTGTCACATTTATAGAGACATTTTTACCCCTGTTGCCTGGTGCTGTTTTTCTTCCTTTCTCATATCAATCTAATATCTGGATTTTTTTCTTAATATGCTACTCTCCTTAGGAGTCATTTAAGAAGAAGGAAAAGGATTGAGTTGAGAGTTCAAAAATCTCATCTGGACATTTTAACTACACAGTACAGTAATTGGTTCTCTGACGCTCACTTCACTCTCCTGCCTAGGGGTCTGGTCACTGTGAAATTTGTGAAAATTACAATGTTGGTTAATAGGAACTTAATGCGGTGACTAGCACCCCTTCTCAGTATAAAGCCTGATTTTCCAATACTATTTAAACATCATAAGGAGGTCGATGGGATTAATCCTACAAGTAAAGTTTAAAAATTAAAACTTAGAAAACATATTTGTGAGTCAATTCAGCTCTTCATGCAAATGTGTGATGTTCCAGCTTATGCTTGGCCAAAATAAAGTTGTTTTAAGAAAGAAAGGAAAAAAAAAAAGAAAGAAAGAAAGAGAAAGGAATTAAATAGATCGTATATACCTATAGGATTATATACACTTACAAGAACCCAACTGGTTCAGGCAAGTTGTAAAAACAAGTAAATACCACAACAGGGTCATAGGAAGCAGCTATTTTTTTTATAGTTGGGGAAACTGAGGCCCAAAAAGATAATGACTTGTCCAAAGTCACCCAGGAAAAATAAAAGATAGATTGTGGTCCCTCGATCCAGTCACAACATATTTTGCATGACGTTCTTGCTGCGCAGAAAAGTTTTTCAGTCTCTCATGGGTACGTTGCCTACACAGGCATAACCGTGTTGTGTCCCGCCCACCCCCAGCGTCATCACCTGGCCGTGCTCTCTGGTGTCCGGAGGATACAGTCAAGTTTCTACAACGTGGCACACGGTGCCTAAAATAGAGTAGGTGCTTTAAAAATGGTTGTTGCTACTATTGCTATCGTCACTGTTGCTATTAGTGGGCGTCCCTTTCTGTATATGTACAGGTTCTATTTTGAAAGTTGTTTGTAACACACATATTTGGATAATAGATCACACGCGTAAAGTCGTTAGTATCTGTTTCACGACCACAATCAGGGCCTCTAATAGATGTAGCAAATTGGAAGATATAAATTACAATAAGGACTCTGAGTTGCAAGGGATCTCATAGATTATCTAAGTTCAACAGGCCTCCCACTGATAGACCTCCGCCTATACTTCCATTAGCTTTCTTACATTAACTAGTACCATACATTGCAAAATAGATGTGACAACAATTTGAAAGAAGATGATTCCTGTGAACAATAGCCCCTGCTTATGAAGTGCTTATTTTGTCAGGCTACATGACAAGCACTTTACATAATTGTCTCCGATGCTTATACGCAACCTTGCAAGTTAAATATTTACATTTTAGCCTAGGACTAAACAGAGGCTCCAAGGGATGTATCACCAAAAGTGCAAGAGTCAGGAAGAGGAGGAGCCGGGTTCCAAGCCAGGTCTGTGTAGCTCTAAAGTACCAGTTCATTCCCCCTCCCACCTGACATCCACATTCTTCAATTAGAAGGCAATGGTTCCGACATTCTAAGGAAATGTACCATATTCCCTTTTCTTCTTTATCTTTTTCTATGAGTTATTTCTTATGTTCTACACTCTACATCAAAGGGCATTCCCAACCTTTGAACTGATATACCATGCTTTCAACTTGAACTGTGGCCAGTTCTTGAACTATTTTACAGGTTCAAGGAATCTAAGCTTCAAACTAAAAATGAAATAAACCCCTTAATGCAGGTGAAATTTCATGTGGTGTATACAGTGGCCTTGAATTAAGTGAGTCTCCTTTAATCACACTAACATTCACTTGGAACCAGCTCTAGGAGATGTCTATGTTCAGGTTCTGGCTCTGTCAGTTTCCATGCAGCTGTGGCCCAGTTCCAACCTCTTTGAGCCTGGGTTTCCCCACTGATCAATGTCGTGATTAGTACCTTGCTTGCCTTCCTAATAGGGGAGGACTAGGACAAGGTAAGGCAGGATGATCCTGCATGTAAATATGGCTTGTAAACTGAAATGCGTGATACAACGTTCCGTAGTACATAACAATTCATGTATGAAACCTCTGTTGTTTATGAGCACTTTCTAATAAATATTTGAAAAACAAATTATATCTTAGAGTAATACGCAAATAAATAAATAAAACTTCCCTTGTGGTGAAGGAGAACCAATATGCCACCATCGTCTCTTGGTTTCTTCAAAAGGAAATCTAAAGGAACTTTTGTCTTATTTTGTTTATAAAGGTAGCTTTTAATTACTAAAAATAAGGAGAAGAAAATCACCCAAATTGTATGACTCGTTTGAAATGTAATTTTACCTTTTGGTTTCTAAGCAGTTAAGACATCATTTTTTTTTAATTGTGGGAAAATAACCAATAAAATATAAAGAGTATTAAAGCAAACACCGGGATCATAAGTTCCTAGAGCTGGAGAAAGGCTTTGAGCAATAACCCAGACTGGCTTCTCCATTTGCCTCACGATGAAACGGAGACTTGGAGAGAGAAAGTGATTACCCAAGTTTACCCAGCCCATGAACTTGGAGCGGGGACTCAAAGGCAGCTCCTTCTCATTCAAACTCCAGGGCTCTTTTGCTTCACCACAGGCCTTTGTTCCTACCCATCAAGGACACCTGGAGGGCCTACGGTTTACTTTGTTATGGCTGTAAACTCCTAGTAAAAATGTTTGTCTTCAATTTCACACACGCTTTAGGACATCAAGGCTGCCCCAGTAGCCCTCAGGCAGCCCAAGCCAGACGAAAGACAGGAGGGCCCACCAGTGTGCGTGTGTTTGTGTATGTGTGCGTGTGTGAGCGGGAGAGTTGAGGGAGGGCCAGGAGAGGCAGCACTTGAAGGGATTTCCAAGAAAAACTGAAAGCAAAAAGATTTCTCTAGCCACTGCTAAGGGCTTTTTTTTTTTTTTAAACAGCATCTCCATCTATAAGTATATCTTCTTATCAGAGCAATAAAATGATGAATGCTTATGATAAAAAAACAGAGCTGGCGCCCCCGTCAGTGCACACTGATCTCCTCGGAGCACTGCTTTTCATTACCGTGTTCCCAAAACCACAATCTGAACATCTGATTTTACAGCTGCTCAGGTAGCACTATTGATCCTCTATGGGCCTACGCAGAACGCATCCCTGTTATTGCTTCTGCTGTCCCTAGGCTATTACTTAGGTATCATTTTTAATTCTTTTTATTTTTGTGGGTAAATCATAGGTATGTATATTTATGAGGTACACGAGGTGTTTTGATACAGGCATAGAATGTGAAATAAGCACATCATGAAGAATGGGGTACTCATCCCCTCCTGTGATTTAGAAACAATACAATTATACCTTTTTTTT
>NW_016107426.1:4872177-4987760 GCF_001604975.1 Cebus imitator | reverse complement strand
TGAGATGGAGTCTTGCTCTGCTGCCAGGCTGGAGTGCAGCGGTGCAATCTCGGCTACCTGCAACCTCTGCCTCCCAGGTTCAAGCGATTCTCCTGCCTCAGCCTCCAGAGTAGCTGGGATTACAGGCACATGCCACCACACCCGGCTAATTTTTTGTACTTTTAGTAGAGACAGATTTTCACTGTGTTAGCCAGGATGGTCTCGATCTCCTGACCTCATGATCCGCTTGCCTCAGCCTCCCAAAGTGCTGGAATTACAGACCTGAGCCACCTCGCCCGGCCAATTACACTCTTAATTACACTCTTTAAGTTATTTTAAAATGTACAGTTATTATTGCCTATAGTCACCCTTTTGTGCTATCAACAATTAAGAATCATTTCAATGGCTATTTCTGAGTATCTTGGAATCTTAAACCAACAAACAACCCTTTTCAGGAAAGCTTGGAGGGAGTCAGGAGGACATATAAATGCAAAAAATGATAATTGGCCACAATATGTAACCAAAAAGTGAATACAAAAATTTTACTGAAAGTATCAAATATTGGTGTATATTGGTTTTTAACACACACATTACTTTTACTCAAAACTTTCCCTGCATTCATTAACATCAAAATTAAATAAGATATGAGCCCCCTTTTCAACGTCTATGAGTTTTACTTGAACATTTTCTTTTTACTTCATGCTTTTTAGTTCAACATTTGCAAGTCTTGTATAAAAAGCTTGCATGGTTTACCATTGCCAGGAAACCTGTTTTCCTTGAACATAGCAAGTCTCTGTCATTATCTAGAACTCTCTCCTGTGACACATACTTACACAGACATTAACTGGTGATTTACGATGGCCATTTTGGGTTACCACACAGGGAAAGAGGAGTCCGCCGTTAACTACTGTTTACTTTCTAAAATGCGTTCTTGTTTCCTCTTCAGAAGAGAATTTTTTTATTCATCAAAGATTATTAAGCTCTCAAGGGAATTACAACCAACCATTAATGTCAGTCTTCTGTAAAAATATTAGTTTCTAACATTGTGTTTTTCAGGTAACTCACTAATGCTTAATAAGGCAATTTTCCCTGGTGTACTTAAATTTACAAAGTGCTAATAAAATGCAATTTCATTATGTTTTATGAAACCAAAGAGCAAAAATGGCTCCCACAGAGACAATGGGTCAGACTGAACTCACATCAAATGGCAGCCAGGATGCACTGAAGTGTGGACATTGTAGAAAAGCAACAGCCTCCCTCCCTTTACCTCCTCTGCCTCAATACCGAGGTGTACCACCCTTCCTGACACTTCTTTCAGCATCCTCACAAATACTGTATGAAAACCATTGTCTGCTATTATAAATTGGAAATAAGAATTTAGCAATAAAATAAATGAAAATTGTATAGTAAGTGTTGATAATTATCTTAATATTAAGAACTCTCAAAAAAGATGCAGTGCTCCTGGTGATGTTCTAATCCTTTAACCTGGATGGTTGGTTCACATGCTTTACAGGTTTTATAACATCTGTTATCCATGTCCCTTTGCATGTTTACAAGACTTAAAAATGCAAAGTGGCAAATACAAGAAACACTCGGAAAATTAGGTATGGGCATATTTTTATGACCGAAAGTTATTTAAAACAGTGTCCAAATGCTTTGTACTTGAAGCTGGATAAGTCTCAGAACCATTAAAACATAAAGCAAGCGATTAATAACAGTTACCACTTATTGAACAGTTACTTGTATCCAGTACAATCCTAGATGCTTCATGCACTTTAGAGCCTGTAGTTCTTCAGAGTTGATGTTATTAACTCCATTTTACAGATTCGGAGATATTCCTTTGTTCAGAGTTATAGCTAGTAAATAGCAAAGCTACATTTTAAACCCAAGTTTGTTTTCTTTTAAAAGTTAAATAAAAGCAGTTAATACATAAAATCATTCAGTGTATCTGAAGGAACATGGAGAGTTGTGGCCAATATGTTTCTAATCTGATTGTGAGCATATGTTTTTTAATAAAAGAAGAAAAAATTGTTTTTCTCTCTTTATTTCTATCTTCTCCACAGTCTCTGAAAGCAGAAGTAATTTTTACTTGTATTTGTGCTACTACTTGGCACAAAATAAAGAGACAAATGTGGAATTCATGCCCATGTCAGGAATTCTGAATTGGGTGTAACTAAAATCCAGAAACATGGCTATACTCCTCCTTGAGGTACTGCTAAACATTCAGATATAACTCAGAGTGATGAGGGAGAAATTAACTAAAAAATATTTAAAAATTTTTTCCAGTGTTCAAGAGGTTCAAAGACCTGAGTACTCTCTGGTTGTCAGTTCTTTTTTTTTTTTTTAGATGGGGTTTCACCAAGATGACCAGGCTGGTCTTGAACGCCTGACCTCAGGTGATCCACCCACCTCGGCCTCTCAAAGTGCTAGGATTACAGGCCTGAGCCACCGCGTCCGGTCTGGTTGTCAGTTCTTACTATCTGCTTTAGCCACACCCTGCGAGATAAACAAAACTCCTAGGTCTTTGTGAGGCTAGGATACCCAAGAGTAAGACTGTTGGGTCACACTTGTGACTGAAGCTTACTAAGATGTTTAAGTTAATCAAATATTCCACTTTAGCAATAGGGTTGCCTGGATTCATGTTGATCTTGACCAATATAACATATACATAAAGGAAGGTCACAGCTTCTGCCTTGAAAAGTGAATATACTTTAACCCCGTCACAATTACGCCTTCACGAGGAGTGTACGAAGGTGGCTGATACGCCCTCTTTTTTTTTTTTTTTTTTTTTTTTTTTTAATAAAGATGGGGTTTCACCATGATGGCCAGGCTGGTCTTGAACTCCTGACTTCTGGTGATCCACCCACCTCGGCCCCCATAAAGTGCTAGGATTACAGGCGTGAGCCACCGTGCCAGGCTGATACGCCCTCTTTTAACCCCTCAGGGACTTCCATAACTGGGACATTTTACTCAGAAATGTGCGGCCACCACGCTGTTTGTTTGCGCCCTCCTCTGCGATCCGGTTGTTTTGCCCACACCACTGTATTTGCACTGAACACAGCTGAGACTCCCCCACAACCATGGCCTCTTGTTTGACATGTAAACAGCATCTGGGAGGGGACAGTCCTCCCGAGTGCTGCCTACTGTGCAGACTTGAAGTGGGACTGGTCTTTTTTGTTATTATTCACCAGAGCCCGACTCAGCAAGTCAAACCTTTAGGGTGCATCTGCGTGCTTCCCTTTCCCAAGCCCTGCTTTTGTGCTTTCCTTTCCACTAGTTACACGTTTAGACACTAGCTTGCTACTGAATGTGGCCACGCAGAGGCTAGCTGGACGGGACGCTCAGAAGTTGAACCAAATGACCCCATTAAATCCTGAGATTCTACGATTCTGTGGGAAGGGAGAGAAGGGCATATGTTTATGCCACTTAAATAATTCTAAGACAGATTGCTTTGGCAAAAGGTGTATAAACCAGCATGAAACAGAAGCACAATTTTTTTCTAAGCAAATAATTCACTAGTAGTGTTTATTAGCACTCCAGACACTGAGTTTCTGCCACAATCTTGCGTTTTTATGCACTGTTGAAGGGCTACCACGGACCCTTCTCAGGGTAGTCAGATTTCACATACAGGCTGATGGAGTGCCACATAGATCTAATGGCTTCATCATGCCTTAATTCTTAGCTTGTGTCTATGATTTTTATTTATGCTCATGTCTCATTACAACCTTCCACTCAACACGATGTCAAAAGACAAAATCCATTTTCTTAAAGGTTCTATGCTGTTAGGCGGAAGACTTTACTCTCCTGAACTTGTTTTCTTTATTTGAGAATGAAATCTTGGTGTCTCACTCAGTGAAAAACAAAGCAGGGAAAATGGTTAAGGTTGGCAAAATTCAATTATTCTCCTAATTTTGAGTCTTGCACATTCTACAAGCGTGACTGGAAACCAGGGTCCCAACTCGCTGGGTGTTCTAGATGAGCCACCATGATGACTCTCCTAGTGAAATAAGATCGATTTCTCATGTCCCTCCTGATACTCTCACGTTCTAAGAATCTCCTGCCAAGAGCAAGCACTTCCCATTCTTCCTCTGTTGCTGCTTAATCTCAGTATACACTTGGAGATCACTGGCTTCAGACCACTGGCTTTTCTCCACTTTAAAAAAATATATATAGTAGAAATCTCTCTGAGGCATAGGGAGGCTGCTATCCCCGACCCACTAATGGGAATTGAGCAGGAAACACCACTAGCCAGACCTCTATCGCTCTTGCCCAATGTCCATCCATAAAAAAGGAGCATAGGGCCTCCGTCTGTCTCCAAGGGTAGCAGACACGTTGATTCCCCACACAGGAAGCCAGCACCATCCTCCAGGCCCCCACCACCACGGCCACCACAGGAGTATCTACATCAGCTGCGTTTTCATCTCAAAAGCAGATGGTGGTAAGAAAGGCATCTCCATTGTAGTGGATACTACTAGGTACTGTGCTACGCGTTTCAGACATCATCTCAAACGTTTAACGCCACTTCACCCCTAACAAGTCTGTAGTTACTGTTAACGTTATCAGGATGCATGTGCCTGCTTTCCTAATAGTACGACAGCATTCTGCCCCGGAAGGCACTCAGATTCCTCCATAATTAAGTGGCCAAGCTGGTTTTCAAGGCAGGGCCCTCTCGTTCCCAACCTCTTGTTCTTCCCAGTTTACCCCACTACCCATTGTACGGTCAGTTAGTGGAGTAAGCATCTCAAACATTTATCACTATTATGATTCTACTTTTTGAGAATAAATCTCAAGGGACTCGGGTGGTGATAAAAATGTCTAGAAAAGTATTATGAGTTTTTCTTCCAAAATGCCAGCATGGCTTTCATCAGCCCTAACCTGGGGCTCTGCAACCTTTGAGCCTGGTGGCAGCCAATCGCTCATTTGATTCCCTTGCTCTTGAAAGAGCTACTGGCCATCTATTTTTAAATGAAATAAAACTAATTTCATTTTGAGAATTCTTTGGAACATTTCATGACATTTGTTGAGATAATTGGGGACATCCTGGAGTGTCACAAAACCAAGGTTGGGAATCAGTGCTCTAAGGACTGAAGAAGCAAATTAATTTTTCTCTCTGGTTTTCTTCAGATAGTTTTATGTGTGGAAACTCAACTTTCTAAGGCTTTCATTATGTGTTTTGACTTCCTTCTCATTGTTATCCTTTCTCTTCTTCTTTATTTATTGTATATAGACTACTACAGAGCTCATTAATGTATTTCTTACCCTAATTAGTTTTCTTCCAATAAAACAATACCCCTCGTTCCAGGAATGTGCAGGTTTTTAGAACCAGAAAGAAGGCTGTGACCTTCTGAACTGCTCTGCTGTCAGGCTGAGCAAAGGTGACTCATGAAACACTTATCGAGGTACAGGAAAAAACAGCTCAGCAAGACAGTGCCCTGTCTTAATAATAGGAAAAATACATTTTCAAAGAGTTGTGCTAGGTTTCTTTTGAAGACTCTGCTCATGGTTTTCAAGGTATCTGACCTGACCTGATTGGATTCTGGAATACGCAGAGCTTCCGCAGAGAGAAATTGCATGCCATATCACCATGGTGTGTTTAGAAACAAAGCCAAAACAGTTCCCAGGGAAAATTAAATATAAACGTCTCATTCAGGATGGCCCATTTTAAAAGTTTAATCTCAGAAAATTTAAGTATGATTGCCATGTTACTTTTGAAATCTGCTATCTGTTCTATCACGAGCCAATGACAACCTCTTTCTTCTCAATGACTTCTTGTTCTGCCCATCAAGTTTTTTCAATATTCAAACATTAATTCATTCACTCAATTAGCGTTGAATAGGCACTGCTGCGAATATGATACTTTCACAATGTACATTTCCATTAATCAGCTCCGTTACCTGGGGACGTCCTTTAGCTAATCTGAGCTTCAGCTTCCTCACCTGTTAAAATATGAGATTGGATGGGATCACTTCTAGCAATTTTATTCTATGATTTCTGAACAAACCCTAAATTAATGGCATGGATGTTGATATCAGTATAATATTTATCCAAGTTGAGAAATAAATCTAACATCTCATGGCTCTTTATAACAACTTGCCCCCACATTTTTACTTTTAATAACTGGCAACCTACCTAACTAACCTGATGCAGGTCTGACCATGAAAACTTTGACCATTCAAGAGATCTAAGTGTTCTGGAAGCCAATAAGGCAAACTTGTTTTGAATACTGGTTTAGTTTCATTTGTTTATTACTCAAAGATTCCTGGCATTGAGCTGACTGCGTAAAAGTCGTGCATTTAAAACTTGGTACCTATGACTTCCATAGCGCCAAGAATAGTCTGAACTAGGCAGGTGGCCAGACTGGAAACAGACTGTGGCAGAGTTGACAACTTGTCCCAGTGTCCGCTATCCTGCTTTTCTGTTTAGTAACTGAAGAGTCTGTGTTTTAGATAAGCATTTGACTGCCCAGTTAAAGTCTGCCTTTCCCAGACTCCCTTGTAACTACGTATGCCCATGAGGCTGCATTCGAGCCAGCAGGATGAGAGCCAAGTGATGTGTGCACTTCTGGGCCATCCCCTCAATGATGACTCCGCTTGCCCTGCATTTTCCCTTTCATTCTTCCTGCTGCGTGGGGAATGGCCACTGCTGAGCAACCTTGGCAACAGGTATTAGGGTGCCAGAGCTGCCCACCGGGCATGAACCACGGTCCTCTTAGGAGACACAGATAAACTTCTATGTAACATGTGCCGTGATTTATCAAAGACACTTCAATATAACAGCTTAGTTTATAAACTAATATAACCTTGGTTCTGGACTCAAAGGGAAAGTGTTTTAAGAGATAAAAAATATTATATATTTAAAAATAGCACTTAAAATGTGATATATATATATATATTCTGATATATACATATATATGTACATATATATATGTATATATCAGAATATATATATATATATCACATTTTAAGTGCTATTTTTAAATATATAAAATATATTTAATATATATGTATATCACAATTAATTCCTTTTTATGGTTCAGTAGTACATATATATCGTGGAATACTACTCAGCCATAAAAAGGAATGAAATAATGGCATTTGCAGCAACCTGGATGGAGTTGGAGACCATTATTCTATGTGAAGTGACTCAGGAATGGAAAACCAAACATCCTATGTTCTCACTTACAAGTGAGAGCTAAGCTATGAGGACACAAAGGCATAAGAATGATACAGTGGGTTTTGGGGACTCGGGGGAAAGGGTGGGAAGAGGTAAGGGATAGAAGGCTACAGATTGGGTACAGTGCTGCTTAGGTGATGGGTGCACCAAAATCTCAGAAATCACCACTAAAGAACCTATTCTTGTAACCAAATACCACCTGTTCCCCACAAACCTATGAAAATAAAAATAAAAAGTAAAAAAGAGCAGTTAAAGAGGAAGGTAAAGGGATGACAAATTCTATGGCATTTCAAGAATATGCTGAAGAGAGGGAGTTATCAGAAAAATTAGGGGAAAAAATGACCACCTCCATTTAAGGATCTCTTGCAAGTTAGGGACAGCTCTTAGGCCAGCTGAGCCTTTCAACACAAAGAAGAGTCTTGGATGACAGACAGTGTATGATCGTATGTTTCATTTTGTTACCATATTCTTATGTCTGTACCTGGAGAGGCCTTGTGGCTGGGTAAGTCTGAGTTCAAATTACAGTTTCACCAGAGACTAGCTATGATGGTGGGCAAGTTACTCAGTCACTGAGTCTCAGTTTCCTCATCTATAAAAGGGAAATAATAATTGATGTTTCCTCCCAGAACTGTAAAAATCAAAATAATATATAAGTTCAGATGTGCTTGGTGCAGCGCAGGCCCTCCTGGAAAGGCGAGTGTGATTGTCTTTCTCTGACTTGTAGCTTGGCAGAGCTGCTCCTACTGATTCAGTTGCAAACTTGCTGGCATTTTACCTTCGGAGTGGATTGAGGCCATCTCTCAAGGTCTTTCTGCAAAATGCTCCATTAGAGCAGTCCCTGCAGGAAGATCCCAATTCTCTATTCACAACCCAGGCAGACGGAAAGCAGGTTCATGACTCCCTGTGTATGTGCTGGTGGAGGTGAGCGTGCTTTCAGACATTTCGTAGCAGGCTTGGGTGGCTGGGAAGTCCACTTGCAGTTTAGAATGTGGTATAATTACCTGAGCAGGCCAAGTTCCTATCTGTAGTCTCATTTGCAAATAGCCTCAGCCTCTGTGCTCCTCGCTTACTTCTTTGAGGATTATTTTCTGAATAATACTTAGTTCTGCAAACGCCTGCCTCAAAGCGCCCTCATCTTTTTGATGCACTTTGCTTCTGCATATTATGGTGCTCTCATTTGGAAATGGAAGAATTTAAAATGTATGTCACAGAACGTCTGAATCCTCTTATGCACTTTCTAGTTACCCTTGAAATATTTTTGTGCAGGTTAAAGGGACTGCAAGGTTTCTTCAGATTCACAGCCTGCTTTGTGCTGCTTTCAGAAGTTTTTAACTGGGATCATCTCTTCAGGAATCCGAACTGGGGAGCTGAAACAAAGGACCATGCTTCCCAAGTTGTCAAAATTGACCAAATATATCCCTCTTATCATTCAAACTCAAATAAACCACAACCAAATCAAATAAAAAAGTTAAACAGGTTGTAAAGGAATCATGACCTGTGTGTTCAAAGCTCCCCAACTCGATTACAGCATGAGTTTTCACATTTTAAAAGATGTCTGCATTATGTTTGAAATTCTAATAATGGTGACATATTTATTTCAGCTGAATTCATGCCAGCTTTACCATTTAGATAGTAAGGATTATTTATTAAGTGCATTCTATGGGTTAGACCAGACACAAGCACAGGGCTTTATATTATCTAATTCTTAAGGTTAATAGAATTATCCCCATTTTAAAGGCAAAGTCACCAAAGTTTATCAGTCTTTAAACCCCTGGCATCCCCAATATTTCTTGATGCCGCTCAGATTGGGGAGTTTATTGGGATTAAGTAGTTTCATTTAGTGATAAAACTTAATTCCATATTTCAGAATTAACTTGAGAGGAGACCAATTTCCCCTTGACAAATGGAAATTCATGGCTCACGGTCTAAGAGTAAAAATGAAAGAAGATGTTTTGTAAACGAAGACTTTTATTTATTTTTGCAAATACAATAGGGGGGAGAGGCTTAATGGAATTTATGTACAAGTTCAGATTATTTAAAAATATTGTCTTCTGTGTTAACATTCATAACCCAGATACGTAAAAGGTGTCAATTTCTTTTAATTAGTAGCAGGTAGAGGGTTTGAGCCTGTCAAATTAATTCCTTTTCTTCCCTGTACCACAAAGATCTTGATCTACTGCCCTTGAAAACGATATACCTTTAGAGTTAGAGAAGGGACCTCTAAGAGAAGAAACCCTGTGGATTTTTGGGAAGTACTTTTGTCTGGTAGTTACAGAGCTGGCAAGTCCCTTCCTCCTGCCTCTCCTGCCCAGGAAGTTTTCCAGCTCCCCCGGCTCAGTTTTCACTTAAGCCCTTCCTCATGGCCAGTTAGCAGAGTGTAATTTAGGCCAATAACTTTGCTGAGGCTTATCCCCCCTCCTCACCCTCCTCTAAATTCCCACTGTACCCACCCTCCTTCCCCATTTACACTTTTCAAATGAAACACAAGACAGAACATGAAAGTGACCCTAGCTCGTTTGGCCTGGAGGCCAAGACAGAGGATCGAGGCCCACCTGGCAGGGCCAGGGGAAGCTGTGGATGCTGGCGGGTGGGCAAGGCAGCGGGGGGTCGGGACATGGGACTGCACATCGCCAGTCTTGAGATCCGGGGACACCATATCCTAGCAACTGAGCAGGGTGTGGAGAATCAGTAAGGAGAACATCTTGTCCTTAACATTTAAAACTAAAAACCTATTCTACATTTTTCAGAGAAAATTTCTATTTGAAGGACACCTTGAAAAACATTTATGAATTGTATCACTTTTTGAGTACTTAAAATTTGTGACATACCTCATAGAAAAAAATAAAGATTTAGAAAATAGACTATCAATATTGTAAAGAAATACATCCAATAGAAACAATCATTACAGTCATATACAGATGATAATTATTTTATCTTGAGCTCCCTTACTCAAATATAAATTCTAGTATTTATGCAGAATAGTCATCATGTTTAATAATGGTCATAGCTTGATTTCTGTATGTTTTTATACATTTTTAGGACACTTTCCCATAGCCTGTGCTTATTACATGTTTTGGAATTTACTGTTAGGCTTTAGATGGGTTAATGCTTTAGATGGGTTATTCCATTGGATTTCTCACAACTTTGAGAGAGAAACCAACATTTCCATTTCCCGCATGGGAAAACAGAGGTGCAGGATACTTTCTCAAGATCACTGTATCAGTAACTGGCAGACCTGGAACTCCCTTCTGTTCCTGTATAGTCTTGCACTAATGACCACTATTACTAAGTCACACTGAGTGGGATTAGAACATTTTAAAATAAATTTATCAAGGACATCTACAATCTCCTCTTGTCATAGAAAAAACTAATAAGGTGCTGTAGTATCTTTTTATACATGTCCCATACCTTCCAAGCTTCTGCCAGGGGCTGCCACACCCTGGTGCTGGATGGACTACCCGATTTTCCTCATGATAGTCTTATCTTGCATGTGATATTATTGAATATGATCCATTGATCCATGACATTGCCAGAATAGTCAAATCATTGTAGATTTTTGTGTCTTCTTCTCTCTGTCCCAAAGTAGATGTGGCCCCAGCTAAGGTTAAAGCCCATAGCTTTGCTCTGAAGGTTCAGAGGACAGAGACATTGATTTGGCTTTTTGACAGTGCAAAGGCTTCTTGGAGCAAGTGAGATTTGAATGGGGGTTTGAAGTCTAGAAAATACAGTTTGTAAAGAAGAAAACACACTCCTGACCTTTAGAGTGAAGATCAGCTATCAATTGTTTTGTTTAAATATTATTTTATTTAAAGATTTAAATATTATTTAATTTAAATATGAGACTATGTGTGATGAAATAATCTGCACAACTAACCCTCACAGCTCAAGTTCAGCCATGTGCAAACCTGTACATCTACACCTGAACTGAAAATAAAAGTTAAAAAAAAATAAAGATGAGGCTACAAAATGGATGATTTATATTTTCTTTTGGTTTGGTTTGGTTTGGTTTTGAGACAGGGTCTCACTCTCACCCAGGCTGGAGTGCAGTGGTGCAATCTCAGCTCACTGCAACCTCCACCTCCCAGGCTCAAGAGATCCTCCAATCTCAGCCTCCCAAGTATCTAGGACCACAGGTGTGCCCTATCATGTCCGGCTACTTTTTATATTTTTTGTAAAGAAAGGGTTTTGCCATGTTGCCCAGACTGGTCTTGAACCCCTGGGCTCAAGCAATCTGCCCACCTTGGCCTCTCAAAGGGCTGGGATTATGGGCATGAGACACCATGTCTAGCCAATTTCTATTTTCTATGCCTCTTTTTAAAACACAACATAGTCTGAGCTGATCTAAAATTGAGGCATAGGAATCAAATGCTGATGTGATTGCCATCAGTCTGGCCCATCAATCTGAGGACCACAAACCATTCCTACCACTTTTTTCTTACCGTGCCAATCTTTAATCATCTTCCTCAGTCATGGTAGACACAACCTCTCATGATTTCACACCTTGGACATTTTATCTTGTATCTTAGAGCCAGTCTTCGAATTGCCACCCACATTGCCTTCCCTTGAATTAGATCACAATTCTTCCCCCAAAACTTCTTGGGTTCTCATCATTCATGAAATAAAGTCTCTCTATTTGTGTAGTGGGATGATTCCACAAATTAGCCTTAAAATACCTTCACATGGCACTGTTCACCACTCCTGTAACATGCCTCCAACCAGTCCACCCAGAGCATACTTTGCACCACCCAAGAAGCTCTCATAGCCAGCAATTCTCCTCCTCATCCTGTTCTGAATACAATAATCTTGTTATTTCCAAATCATAAGATTAAAATCACTAACTGAGGAGAGTCTACTAAAATGAGAATTGCTTTAATTCTCTCCCAAGACATGCTGTTCTTCAATAGTCTCCTTTCACCCTTTCCCACCTTCCAAGACCTCCAATAACAATCACTTCTTGCTGTATGATAACAGAGTGTGGCTGTGAAGTTTTATTTACCTTCTTCTTTTATTCTGTCTTGTATGATGCTCAGTTGTTTACTTATCTCTCCTCAAATCATGTCTTATTAAGTTTTCCATATTCAGAGTTGTATTTTAACTCTGTATTTCGGCTTTAAAGACTAAGAATTTTATACTTTTGAATTAATAAATGCAAAAATTTTAATTTAACAACAGGAAAAGGACAGCTAGATAAATTGCATAATACCCGCAAAGCAAATAACCAATAAATGTTTGTTGATTGAAATGTTGACTGAAATACGTTGCCATTTACAGAATGAATTGTCAAGAGAGAACATTCTTTAGTCTTCTCTAGGTTCGCTGTAGCCTAAGATAGAGGAGACTAAAGAAAACTGTTGATTAGGGCATCTTTCTTTTTTCTTTAATGTGTTTTCATTGCCAACTCTAAGCCCTCAAAAAAATGGTTTCTTATCTTCTAGAAAGTGGCATCTGCTTTTACATAGACAGTTGCTTTTTTTTTAATCTTTAAGGAAATACACATCATTAAGTCAAGTTTGCACCAAGAAATTGAGAGGTTTAAGTTCTGGCGACCCAGCTCTTTGCGCTTTTAGAAGATTGCATAGTCCAATGTATTCATGTGAATCCTTTACAGATCATTGCAGATGATAATGAATAATAACTTTACTATCTATAAGATGTTTTCATATGCAGTATTCTTTAGCCCTTGCAGAAAACTTGTGAAGTGGATTTCGGCCTCATTTTTCAGGTAAACAAACACATTAGTTTAAATGCCTCGCCAAAGGTCATGTACCTAGAACGCAGCAGAATGAAGTTGAACCCAAATCCTTTGACTCCTAATCCAGTGCTCCCCAAAGCCTCATGCAAAAATAGAGCAAGTACTGGGCCTCTGGCCTCTTGAAAAGAGAAAACCAGGGGCTTCCCAACCACTCTGGTTGATAATAGAGTAAAACTCTTGAGATAATGCCACCTCCCCTTGCAGGGATTTGGGAGATGACAGCGACAATCTTGAGCATTGAACTGGACCAGGCAGGAGGCAAGAAGTCCCAGAGCAAGAAAGCAGTAGAGGAGCATCCGAGAGGCCAGGACAAATCTGGTCTCTCCAAGAAAGTGATCAGAAACAAAGTCAAAGACAAAACCATGGCCTAATTCTAAAATGTTCTGTACTTGGAGGGAAAACATACAAACAAAATTTGTAAGTCACAAGTAACATGGTTAATGTGAACACGTTCACTACATCTTAAAAATAAGAGAACAAGAGGGAAGCTTGGAAGTTAAGTGAGATGAATTCAGAGTCTGCAAAAAATGTCCTTTCTGCATCACTTCCGCTGTTACTAACGTAAGACAGAAGAGATGAATTATGGGGCTAAATCATTCCTAAGAGAAACCGGGCTCATTCCAGTCTTTCAAATGAGTTTACAACTTCATTCAGCAAGTACTTATTGAGTGTATACTATGCCAAGCCTGGAAAAGCACTAGCATTGACATAGTGAACAAAAATTATAATCCCAGGTTTCTGGGTACTTGCAGCCTGGCTGATCTGTGTGAGTGTGATGAGCTCCCTGGGTCCTCGGTGCCCTGGACAGATCTTGCATCTGATGTTCAGCTGCAGCCTCTACATGTTTGGCTCTTCCCTCTTCTGCTAACTTCGAGCTAAAAAGTGGGGAACTGTTGAAGTTGAATTTGGGGTTTTAACACTTAAACAAGCAATTGTCAACTACTCACAGTAGCACAGGAAAAGACCACACACGACCTGAGATCCCTCTAAGAGGCAGTGGTGGAAGTACATTAATGTGGTGAACTGCTCTTTTTCAAGCTCTCTAATACAATTTGTATTCTCAATGTGTTTGTTCAGCAGGTACTACAGTAGGAAATACGGCACCACAATGAAGAATATCTATATCCTTAATTGCACATTTATTATTTACCAGGTACTATCTCAAATGCTTTATGTTCATGATTGCAGTTAATCTTCAAAATAACTCAACAAGACAGTTTTCATTATTATCCCAGTCTTGATGATGAGGAAACTGAAGCTCAAGGTGGGTCTTTAATCCAAAGTTAAACTTACCCAAGGCAAGGTAAGTATGTCAATGCTGAAGTCAGCATTTCAAACTAGTTTTGTCTGATTCCAGAGTCCATGTTCTCAAATAGATGCAATATTGTCTCTAAGTCCCTGCCTTCAGTGCTTATAGTTTTCTGGGAAAGAAAGAAAAATTAAGATGTCATTTTTGGATTCGTGATAACTGCTGTAAGAGGAGCAAGCACGAGGTTAATAAGGAGACACATGGAAAGCCATGAAAGCCAGTTTTGAAGGTCACAGGAGGCAACACCTAAGCTAAGTCCTGAAGGATATGCAGGCATTTACCTAGTACAATGGGAAGAAGAACAATCCAGGAAGAAGATGCTTTCTCTTCTTCCTGTGCAAAGGTCCAGAGGCAGGTCTGGGGACCCACAAGCACAGGCGCTGTGATCATCTGTAACCATCCAGCCGCCACGTGGCATCAGCTGCAAAATGCGTTCATACAAACGAGCTCACCTCTGCTGGGATGTGGCATGATGGCACATGAAGACTCTGGTTCTGCTTGGAAAGTTGGATTCAATTTTGGTAAAACAAAAAAACAAAAACAAACAAACAAACAAAAAACAATAAAAAAAGCTCTATTCCCTGTACTGACAAGCCTGGAATTCCGGTCACATTAGGGTGGTGCAGTCTTGGAAGAGGGCACCTTAGCACATGGTCGATGTGGGCTCAGCTGTGGTCATTCTTCCGTCTATAACTGCCTGACAGGTGGTGATTGGCTGTTCTGTCTTTGCCACCAGATGTTGCTGAAATTCTCAGACTTTGGTTCTACATCAAAAGCCTCCATTTTAATGAAGGGGAACAGATTGAGTAACCAAAAAGAGCCAGTTCTGTCCTGGCAGGCCAAAGGGTGCACACACAGAGAGCGGGAAGGCAAAGCCGTGAAGGAGATAAAGTCGAACCTTTGCAGTCTACCATGAGCATCTTTCCTGTGGCACTTACCCTGGGGCCATTATGTCTGGGCCTTCATTAGTTTCACAGTAATGTGGACTCAGTGTCATTGACCAGCATAGTTTCATGCATTCATTACTTTATCTTACAGGGAGAAATAAAAAGCTGTCAGAAACTCGCGCAGGCCTGGATTCAAGCCTCAGCCCTAGGACTTACTAGCTGTGTGGCCTTGGGCAAGTTGCTTATCCTTATCTTTACAATAAGGATAATAATGTAGACTTTGAATGACGAGCTAGGGGATTAGAATGTAATGTATGTAAAGCATCTAGTCTGGCCCTCTACAGGCATTCAATAAATGGTAATTATTATTATGGTTATATTGACATTTAAAGGAGACTTTTTCAATGCCTTCGCTCACATTTTGACTAATGGTGGGAGTTGGGGCTGCTGGAGATAGTTATTTTTGATTATTGATTATTTTATAAATCAAACATTAGTTTACATTCACCAGACTCTTGTCCTTTAAATGAATTTTATAGTTAAATATCAGTATTTCTGAGCCAAGAAATTTAGATATGTTATCTGATTGATATTGGTAAATTTGTGAGAAAAAGAGAAACAAATTTTGAAATTGGGACCCCCCCCCCGGGAAAAACCGAATATATATGGTTTCCATACCTATATCCACAATTTCAGGAAAAGAGACCCTAGTGTGATCTTTTGTAATATTTTGAAGCTTTGTTGTTCCTCATTAACTAGGTACTCTGGTACTCCAGGGCTAAAAACTAATCACGCCCACTGGTAAAAAGAGGGCATGCTTTTCCTCCCCTAAAACTGAGTAAACTAGATATTCGTGCTCGATTTGGTCAGTTACGTATCAGTGCTGAAGCAGGATATTCAGGAAAGGCACAGTAATGGAAAGAGCTCTGGCTAAGAATCAGAAGACTTGAGTCTTAATTGTGACTCAGTCCCAGCTGGTTACAAGAATAGGGCACAAAAGAGTAAAACAAGAAGTTATCACACTGTCATTGGAATGGAATGGAGCAGGGAGAGTCAGCAGGGGTCTCATAACGTAGAAGCAGAAGTGTGATGCACCCAGTCTCCGCATTTATTTACGGTTACAAGCTAAGCAGCTCTGGAAGTTTAATGAAAGCTTTTAGGCTTATCCATAAAACTCAATAATTATTTGGCATTTCATTTACTTACATGTTTAAGAAAACTAAAAGCTATAGAGCTTTGATTCTCGAATGTCATGTGTAATATTAAACTATTTTAATAAATATATTTTTGATATAGTAAATATTATGAGAGAGGTGCTATCCTGTCATCCTAAATTTAGAACCCTAGAATATTACCAGAAGACTTAACAGCCACCAACAAGAATAAACCTTTCAGTCTGTGTTGAAGGAATCTTGCTCAATTACATAATTCTAAATACAAAAGCACACTTCACACTAAAAAGGAATTTTTTAAGGGACATAGAAGTATTTCATTACTTAAATGAGTTTAAAGGCTTCATCTGAAGAAATATAAATCACTTACCTTATTTTAAACCATCCAAGTTTCCCCTAACGGTGTTTACTAAGTCTGAAAGGCACTTATTTAAAGTAAGTAGAGTAACTTGCACATTGATTAAACTGTCTATCTCTTAGGTAGATCATAGAATTGCAATTTAGCATATAGAGTTGAAGAGAGCATCAATTAAAGATATAGACAGGCTGAGTGAGGTGCTCATCAGAGGAGATGAGATTAAAGACAAGATAAAAAAAAAAGAGTAAACCCCCAGGTATGCAAAATCTAAATGCAATAATATAATGAAAGCACAAAATCAAACCAATTGAGATAAAAATGAGGCACTTACCAAGCACGATCACCTGAAGAGCGTGGCAAATTCCTGAAAATTGCAGGAATTCATATTGCAAAGTACTCAGCAATACTTCTGTGTAGTTCTATAGAAAGTCCCGGAAATCCTGCAGTATCTTGCAAAGTGCTCCACAGGTACCCAATATTTTTGAACTGATATCATTCTACGTTCCTCAGTGGGTCCAAATCACGTAACCACTGGTCTTCAAGTGATGAAAAGGTAAGCCCTGGAGGAGTGGAGGACCGGTTTTCAGTTTTGAGGATGGGTAGAGATAAAAAATCGACTACTCAGAGACACCCTGGATACCAAAAAAAAAAAAAAAAAAAAAAAAAAAAACACACACACAAAAAATGCTCTTTTGATTATTTTTAAAAAGTATTTGCTTCTAAAAAGGACAGAATCCCCCAGCCTCCCAACCCATGTTTTAATAACCCAACAATGGAAGAGAAATATTTGACAGAGTGTGTATTGGGTGTTGATGATCTCCAACTGCTTCCAAATCTGCATAAATAAAACTCCAACAAATCCCTACACAATGAACCTACTGAATGGGGCTCTATTTATCTGCCGCTGAAGGATAAAGGGCCAAGCCAATCCTATTGACAGTTACGTCTGTAGCTTCCAACATATCACTGCGGTGACTGACCCACCACTACGGTACAGGCTGACATAAGCAGCTGATGTGCTAAACAAAAAGTAGGGCTCAAATCAATTCACTACTAAAATCCAATTTAGGAAGCTCTCAGTTTGCACAGTTTTGGCTGATCAAATTCAGAGATGGGATTCGATTCATATTTCAGTAATGAAGATCAGGGTTGGGAACTGATATATGGAAAGGTGTATTTTTTCCATTTCTTCTCTGCATAAAATATTCATGGATGCCATGTTCTACAGTGTACTCTGACAGTGTAACAGCTGCCAAAATCCTGGTACCTGAGGCCACTTTTACATCAATAAATTATCGAAGGTTACATCTGTAGCAAGATAGCTTTATTTGGCTACGCAAATAATACCAAGGTACACAACACAGTTATCCCAGGTTTTGTTCCCTTGAGAGGGGACTATTGTTACACTCTGTGCTGCAAAGCACGCTGGGAAGCTCTCACCAAGATGTAAGGAGGAAAAATACTTGTGTCTGTGCTCTAATAGAAATAGTGCAATATAGCAGCAAGGTCATAATTTGGAGTCAGCTATCAAAGGCAGTGTGACTCAGCGAGGTGGTCACTTTCATGCAAACTTTCAGTTTGTCCTTTGTTTAAAAAGGAATGTTCCCTACCTCCCTCCAGGGCTGCTGAGTTCAATAAACAGGCAGTATCTCTAGATGGCCACGTGATGGACATTCAGCTAATGTTATTTAAGGTGCTGCCTTCTAAGAACGTAACATATAGTACTGAAACACCAAGTACTGCATCAGTCACAAGTCTTGGAAGGCTTCTCTCTTGCTTTAAGAAAATGGACCTAGTGTAGAAATAGAATCTTCTGAAGGAGTTGGTTTCACAAATGAAATATTAATTCATTTGCCATTCTCACTGTCTTTCTTCCATTATCCCTTAGAATGCTGAGTGTCTCTTTCCTCCGGCTGCAGGGGAGTCCTGAATTTATGGGGCACCTCCCCAGTAAAGCTGACCATCTAATCCAAATAGGTGTTAAAGACTTTGTATTTTTAAAACACTTTTTAAAACCTGTCCCTAAGCTTTGTTTTTCAGCTATAAAATTATACATGAGATCAACTGGGTGACCTCATACCAAAAGCCACAGAAGGATCTGATATATGACATAGGGTTTACGCTTGGCTTTGAGGATCAAGGTCTGTTGAAGAGTCATCCTGCTGACACCTGCTGAGGTTAAGTGTAAGAAGCATGCCAGGCTGCAAAGAGAACGTTACAACAAGGTCCTAATTGCTCAAACTGAGGCAGAACCTCATGCGCTCCCCAAAACACGTGGCTGTGAGCCTCCTTGCCAGGCAAATACCCTTGCAAGGTATTTCTGGACTCGCTCTTTTGGATCCTTCAGGTACTTTTCTTTTAATCAACTTAAAAAAAAAATCAATAGGCAAATTTATTGGTTTTTCGATTCTCCAGATAGGATTCTAGTCTCTTTACAGGCATTATGTCTAATCCATAGAAATTAGGTATTTCTGAATTTAGTTTATAAATGTTGAAATCGAGGCTCAGAGAGGTTAGATGACTTGCTCATGTCTCTAAGTCTAAGGAAAATCAATCCAGTTCAGTGTGGCTTGAAAGCCTGCTCTTTCCACTACAGCACACTACCTGCTTGTATCAGTTGATATGGAAGCATAATAAGTCAAAGGGTCCTCAACCTTCCTTCCTTACCCACTAATACTCTTTCTTAAGCCCATTGCCCTGACCCACCCAGTAGTATAAGGAGGAGACAGTAGCAAAGGAGTTCGACCTTTGAAAGTCATCTTCTCTGTATCCAAGAGAGGAAGCACACCGAATGAACCTCCCAGATTTCTGTAGCTGGGCCCTGAATTAGGCAGCATATATATTTTTTCCCACTAAGATTTCAAGGAGAACCCCACTGCAAAAGTCTGGGTTGTAGCACAATGTATAGTGACCACCACAGGTTGCCTCCAAATCTGAGTTTGGATCACAGAGCATCACTGGCTCCTTTCTCCGCCTGGCAGAGACAGTGCGACTCAAGACTAGAGTCTACAATGACTCTGAGAAATGACTGAAGCCCTGAGGAATCAAAGGGAGGGGATGGAAGACACCATTTTTCTTTGTTTCTTTGTTTTTGAGACAGAGTTTGGCTCTTGTTGCCCAGGCTGAAGTGCAATGGCACAATCTCAGCTCACTGCAAGCTCCGTCTCGCGGATTCCAGCGATTCTCCGGCCTCAGCCTCCTGAGTAGCTGGGATTGCAGGCGTGTGCCACCACGCCTGGCTAATTTTGTATTTTTAGTAGAGATGGGGTTTCTCCATGGTGGTCAGGCTGGTCTTGAACTCCCGACCTCAGGTGATCTGCCCGCCTCAGCCTCCCAAAGTGCTGGGATGACAGGCATGAGCCACCGCATCCGGCAAAACCCACCATGTGTCAGGAGCCAAGCGTTTTGTTTGTCCAGAAGGTAGCACCTTGGAAATCTGAAAGCCTCCTGCCCTCCCTCCCGGGTTGCGCACTGTCAGGTGTTCTGTCTTCAAGGAAAGGGCCACGCTCTGACCCACTTGGCTTTTTCAGTACAGCATTGTGGTTTCCATCATGCCTCCCACGCGGTGACCACCTCGGTCAAATGCCTGCGCCTCGGGATCTGGAGAACACACCGCGAGCCAGTGTGGCCTCAAGTGAACAAAGACGGTCTCCACAGCAGCACATCTCCCCTTTCACTGCCAACTTGTCCAGTATTTGACTTCTGTGGAAATGGCCGTCCAAAGGCCGGGTTCGTTAGTGAAAAATGTTTCAACAGTTCCACTGAACAACCTGGAATGTTCCTTGGAGAAGGCCAAATTAGTGTGATTTTTACCTCAAGAAGCTTAGACATAGCTGCTGCTAACTCAATAATTACATTGTTCTGCCAGCAACAATTCAATATTTTCTTCTTGCCTGAGGGTTACAACACATTTGCACCATGGGGAAGCTTTTTCTCTTTACATCTCAAAACTGTACCACAAACTCTTCCTTTATTCATAACAGCGAGATCTCCAGCTGAGATAGGCACTTTTGTATTGCTCTAGATGACAGTTTTCTGTGTTCTTTCCAAGCACAGGGGGTTTAATAAACATATCTGGCAGGGCTTCCATAGCTGGAGGGCCCAGGATGACACTGTGTGCAAACAATATGCTCGCGCTGGAGGGAAACAAGTTTATTCAATTATTCAATTAATAGATTACAGTCAAGATACTTGTTATCCTACGATGAAAAATGGGGCAAGAACTCCAAGAATTAGGATAGGTCCCGGGATTAGTAACAGCAGGCAATATGGCAGATACAGATCATGAGGGTTTGGCCAAGCGCATGAAAACCTACCCACAAACCATTCAAACACACGCAAACACACATACACACACACACTTGTGTACTTTGAGAAAGGGGGAATCACATTCCCAGAACCACATATTAAAAGGACCTTAAAAACTCACTGAGTACTTTATATTTTAGCTCTGAGTCTGGAGCTTGCGGTGGGTGGAGGGTGGGGAAAGAGGTCTGCGGCAGAAGCAGCAGCTCAGTGAGAATTCCCGAGTAAGAGTTTTCATAGAGCTTTCTCTGTGAAAACTGCAAGCATTTTTGTAGAGTGTCATGAGTAGCTGCCTTTCTGCCCCAGGGTAAGACTTTCCCTCAGTGCAGACCATCTTAGAATGCTCTCTGTGCCAGAACTTCTCACTTGAGCAAATCTTGGTTTCTGAGTGAAGTTCATCATGTTTGGATAGATATGTTAAGACCTCCTTAACAAGAAATGAGCCACTACACTTAAACGTGTGATCTAGGGGTGGGAGGGGCAGGGATGGTACTTTTCTTTCTGTGGGATGTTGGCATATTTTTCAAATTCCAGTGAGTAGATGTGGATATAAAATCATTCAGAAAAGAGTGGAAGGAGATAAGGGTTTGGGAAAAAACTGGGACGCATACCATGTACTTCATGAGGAAATTCTGATTGTAAGCTACAGGCAATGACGAGCCACTGCAGATTTTCATTGCTGTCATTGTTTGAGACGGAGTCTCGCTCTGTCACCCAGGCTGGAGTGCAGTGACACGATCTCGGCTCACTGCAATCTCCGCCTCCCAGGTTCAAGCAATTTTCCTGCCTCAGCCTCCCGAGTAGCTGGGATTACAGGCACGTGCCACCATGCCTGGCTAATTTTTGTATTTTTAGTAGAAACAGGGGTTTCACCATATTGCCCAGGCTGGTCTCGAACTCCTGACCTCCTGATCCGCTCGCCTCGGCCTCCCAAAGTACTGGGATTACAGGCGTGAGCCACCACGCCCAGTGTAGATTTTTTATGCTGAAGAATCACCCCCTTTTTCCTGTCCTATTCCAGCTGGACTGTTTTAAATTCCTGGATTTTATGGAGAAGTGCTGGAAGTAAAGATTGAGGCACAGTTCAAATGTACTGAAAGTACTCTCTGTGAAGTGGTGATGTGGTTAGCATTCCCGGAGGCGCAGAAGTAGCCCCTTAGCAGCACTGAACAGCAGGGGAGCTGTTCCTTTGACATTCTTCAGATCTTTAAGAATACACACCCCTCTTTGACACTGGCCTCCTGGTGGCCAGCCCACTTGGGGCTCAAGGTAATGTGTAGGGGATTTTAAAAATGTTACATTGTGGTGAAGGAGACCATCTCCATTTTACTCAATGGAAAATGAAGCTAATGACAATGTGAAAAAGTTATCCAAAGTGACTAAGGGATAAGACAGGAAATAAATTTCCAGATCATGGAATCTTTTGATCCTTTGAGGAGAGATTTGGAAAAACCTCAGGCATCTTTAGCCCTTTCCTCTCTGAGCTTTGGCCAGATGGGAGGGTAGACAAACAATTCCTCCAGCGAGCATGTGGGCATAGGAAGCCAAGCAGATGGCTGGTTTTAGTTGCTAAGGGTGCCGGCCAAGGCAAGAGCCTGACGCTGGAAATCAAATTCCCCCATTTTCAAGGGCAAAATGTTCCTAAGTTCATGCCTGTCTCCCAAGAAATGAGCCAAGATGACTTTTCATGTCTGTCAGTTGTGATCTTGCCCTGGCTTTCCCAGCTGGAGTCACTAATGTTCTCTGTGACGGGATCTGCCAGTTCACATCCCGCCCGCTGTTCAGTCCCTGGGCCAACCCAGAGCAAGGCAAGCCTTAGCCTGCCCAGAGGTTGGCTCTGATTTAGAGGGTGAGGGCACCTTGGCCAGGGCTGAAAGCAAATGCTGCAGGCACCTTTTCCAAGAGTGTCAGACGCTGCTTTAAACTGTTTGTGTATGTGAGGTCAAGGACCATTTCGGATGTGCGCGTGTATGAGGTACTAAGACCAAAAAGACAGTTTGAATAAGTTATGCAAAGATGGAGGAGAAGTAGAGACACAGAGCTCGAGGGCTACGCCATGCAGAAATAGAATAAAAGGGTAAGTGAGAGAGAAGCTTGGTACATTCCTGAGTCAGGAGCTACTGCCCGTTACCTTGTCTTCAGGCCAAGGTTACCAGGTGGTCAGCTGCTTTCCAAGGGACATAGGCAGAAGGGAGAGCATAGGGCTCAGGTGACCAGCTGGAGGATCTGGAATTAGTCTTGTTACCATGGATCTACTGTTTGGTTTGCCTCCCCAGAGCCTGGATACACATCTGGCTTCTGAGGTCCAGCCTTTTCTGGTCTTTATCACCTTGGCCAAGCCTTTGCTTCTATTCTCTTAGAAACAGAACTCTGTACTGGATCCCAGAGCCCTTGGCTGGAGCTCAGATGATTTTCTTTCTAAATCTTCCCAGCTTCTCCCGAAGGACTTTGATGTTGGGTCTTCTCTTCATGGTATCTTACTTAAAGGGGGCTGATTTCCTGAATATGGGATGTCACTCAACTGACTTCATGTGACAACTGTCCTTAAGACTTTAATTTCTGATTTCCACCCACCAGATTAAATCTGCTGGCATATTGGCTCGTAGTCAAGATGGTGACAATATGGTGGCTTTGTGCACGCCATGTATTGAGCAAATGGAGGTCCCTATAGAAGCAAGTCTTAAAGCCCATTAGATTTCCCAGGTTTTTTTTTTTTTTTTCCACTGCTGCTAGCTTTGCTACTTCTCTCTTTTGTAGAGAGTAAAGTCCCAACACTCCTTGTGCTTGAAACGGCCCAAATTAGGAGACTGTCTCCTGTATGCCTTGGGTTGTTCTAGTATAAAAAACATGGGTAACATAACTCCCACCTGCAGAGAGTCTTAGAGCCATCCCACAAGGGAAAGAGCTTATAAATCATAGAACACAGAAGAAAAGCACTTTGTAAATGGAAATTTATATATAACTCTTAATATTACAAACAGCACAGAAAAAGACGGCTAGTATACATAAAAGAAGCACACCAAATACACAGTCTCACTTAACTTAGTTCTTACAAGAACACTAGAAAGTAGTTACTATTACCCATGTTTACAGAGAAAGTCATTAAGACTTGAGAAGGTTGAATAATCTGCACAAGTCACTCAGCTCATGAATGGCACGTTTGGGATTTCAACCCAGGTCTACTTCTAAAACCCGTAATTTTTCTGCTATGCAGGACTGCTTGTATACATACCCACGAGCATTGCATAGAGGATGTGTGGATCAGTGAGTGCATAATAGGATACTGTGTGGTGAGGACAAATTGCTAAAGCAGTTTAGGAAAAACAAAGAGCAAGATGATTGAGTATCTTCATAGGTTTCCCAGAGGAGATGGGACTTATGGTGGTCTTTGAAAACTGGCAGAATTTAGATGAGGGGTGAGGGGGATATTTCTGGGCAGAAAATTGGCAGGGGTGAGCTCAATGAGTGGAATTAATGCAGAGAAGGCCTGTGACATCATTCTGGGTGAACTGGATGGGGTAGACAAGCAGAGGAACATCAAAAATCAGGGCAAAACCACTGTTCACAATAGCAAAGACTTGGAACTAACCCAAATGCCCGTCAATGATGGACTGGATAAAGAAAATGTGGCACATATGCACCATGGATGAGTTCATGTCCTTTGCAGGGACATGGATGAAGCTGGAAACCATCATTTTCAGCAAACTAACACAAGAACAAAAAATCAAACATCTCATGTTCTCACACATAAGGGGAAATTGAACAATGGGAACATATGAACACAGGGAGGGGAATATCACACACTGAGGAGTGTCGGGGGGCGCAGGAGGATTGTGGAGGGATAGCATTAGGAGAAACACCTAATATAGATGATGGGTTGACGGAGGCAGCAAACCACCATGGCATGTGTGTACCTATGCAACAAACCTGCATGTTCTGCACAGGTACCCCAGAACTTAAAGTACAATTAAAAAAAAAATCGGGGCAAAGAGCTAGGCATTATGGGTAGGAAACAGGGAGCCAGTATCACATGGAGGCTCTAACTCAAAGCAGCCTCAGTCCTTATAATGTTTCTTTTTATTCAAGGCCAAGAGGGAAGATTGCAGCCAGCTGGTGCCCCGTCTTAAAACTTTCTCCCATCAAACTCATTCTGGTGAATCACTCATAGATGTAAGGTATGAGCTGTGCTCAAGATGATGAGGGTGTGGAAGGGATGATGTTACGAATCCAACATTCCACACACTGAGTTGCTGAAATTGGTGATCATCTTCCAGACTAGACTTGGACTAGAATTCTGTCCACTCATTTTTGTCCGTGACTACAATTTCCTTTGACAGACACTCACCTCTAAGTCTGTATCTGCCCCTAACTCTTCTACACTCAAAATAAAACTGTGACTTTAAAAACAAATTCAGTATGGTGGAGACTAGGGAGAGAAGATGAAGGAAGAAGAGATTGTTCCCAAGAGATGAAGTGTTGAGTCAGCTGTGGTAGCAGCAATTTATCTGTGATATGTGAGTCCAGCCAAATAGAATTCCACTTCTTGCTTGAAAAGGACATTTAAATATATGCTAAAGAAACAGACCTGCTATGAGAAAAATGTGATCATTTTATTTCTAGCATTTAGTCGCAGAAACAAGGAAAAAAAGGGCTAATTTCCAAAGCTCTCTTTAGGTATAACACTCGATGTGAACCAGCCCAGTATTTTCTCCTGGGGCTACCATAGCAAAATACCAAGGATGAGGTAGCTTACACAGCAGAACTGTATTTCCTCATGGCTCTGGAGGCTGGAAGTCCAAGATCAAACTGCTGGCCAGTTTGGTTTTTCTTGACTTGGCTTGCCGATGACCACCTCCTTCCT
Source organism: Cebus imitator (assembly GCF_001604975.1). Lineage (NCBI taxonomy): Eukaryota > Metazoa > Chordata > Mammalia > Primates > Cebidae > Cebus > Cebus imitator. The sequence continues at coordinate 4,961,964 of NW_016107426.1, read as the reverse complement.
CACTGTGTCCTCAGAAAGCCTTCCTTTTGTGCATGCACACTCTGGCTGTCTCTGTCCTCTTGTAAGGATAGCAGTTCGACTGGATTAAGGCTTCATCTTTATGACCTCATTTAACCTTAGCTACCTTTTTAAAGCCCCTGCCTCCAAATCCAGGCATGTTAGGAGTTATGATCTCACCATATGAATTTTGGGGAGAAACTGTTAATCCCATAACAAGCTCTAAGACAATTTAAATGGAAATAGAAAATTATGGAAGGATTAGATATAATTTCTTCCACTATTAAAAATTTGTGATAGCTAATAATGTCCTGTAAGTCACCTTACACTAAACGGAGTATGGAACACTAGGAGAAAAACACTCCAGTGGCAGAAACCACCGTGGATACATGAGCTGTGGTCCCAGCTCTGCCACACACTTCCTGTGGAACCTTGAGAAAATTACTTATTTATTGTCAGTATCCTTAGCTCTTGGAGGAGAAGATTTAAAGATCAGAATTGCTAGAGCCATTTCTAACTATAACACCTATGATTCTGTGACTTCATTTTGAAATGTAGTCAATCAAATGCCATTCACTGAACGATGAGTAAGACCATAAGCACTGGCGACATGCTGAAATGGCTTAGATCTGAGCACAAATATTTGCATCTGGCCCAACATCAGAGTGTCTGCAAGCAACACGGAGGTGAGGTCTGGTTCGTCTTGTTACTGCAGCCAATTCTGGCTCCTGAAGTTGTGAGTTGGTGGTGGGTAGTCAGCATTAAAATCAGGTTGATAAATACCAAATCTTCACTTTACTTGATGTCACATGTGTACAACCTACACTACAATCCTTCACATCCTTTGGCAAAAGCCAGTTTTATAGACTGTGGGTAACTGTAAATACATTTTTAATTGTAATTTTTTCTTGCTTCTCCTTTTTTTGAAGACTCATGCCTCATAATTAGCATATACCAACTCTATTTAATCAGACTGCTCATTTAAAAAAGATTTCCATTCTGCATGTGGTATCCACAGGTGTCGCAGGTAATTGGTAATGAATGTGTGTTAACAAAAGTGTCACAGTTATAATATAATGAGAGAAAATGACAGAAACACTCCAGGACTGTAAAGATAGATATGCAGTCAATCTACCGTTGGGGCAAAAAGCATCATTCTTGGTATTCTTGTAAGAAGGAAAGAGAAAAAGTGGAAAATGAGAGAAAGAGATATTTTCCAGATAAAATTAAAACTTAACCATCGTTAGTTTAAAACAAAGTAAGCTTAAGATCTTCGTGGAAATGTGTTAATTACTACATGATACTTATAAAATTAGACTGCTTAATGTTTTATTTGTCCTAAGCTCTAATATGAGCATGATGGCAATGCAGTGTTACTTGTAGAGAGAGTCACAGAAGTGTTACTTTTAATTACTGTAATTTACAGCTTAAAGCGTATATTTTCTAAGCAATCTTTAATATCTATTTGTGAAACCACAAATGAAAATGGATCCCCCAATTCAGCTCCCAAAACTGATATGCATTCTAGTACAATGTTTTTCATATTTCAATCTATTCATTATTTGTTCACTCATCCAATAATAACTATATGCTAGACAGCCACGCACAGCTCTGGTAATTTCTTACACAGTCCTTGATGTTCATGGAACTTACATCTAAAAACTAAATAAACAAATACATAGAAAATATGTGATGAATGCAATGAGGGAAATAAAATAGGATAACGTGAAAGACCAGTGGTTCTTAAAGTGTATCCTTGAACCATCACCTGGGAATTTGTTGGAAATACAAATTCTTGGGCCCCACTGTACACCTACTGAATCAGACACGGGCACAGCAATTTGTTTTTAAACAAGTTCTCCAGGGGACTTGATGCACAGCGAAGATTAAGAACTCCTGTGATGGATGGATTTGTGGCAGCGCAAGGAGTCCAAAGGAACTTGGGGAGGCGTTTTTCATGCAGAGAGGACAACACCGCAAAGACTGAGGGGAAAAAACTTGGTGAGTTGAGACACAGAAAGAAGGCGAATGCTGCTGGAATGTGATAGAAAAGGGGAAGAGTGGCGTGAGGTGATGTTAATGAGGTAGGCAAGGGCCAGTTGTGAAGCAATGGTCTGTAAGTATCTGGAAACAAAGCAAGACTCCTGTGGGGTCAGCTCATGTTCATGAAGAACAAATCATCAAGGACTCCACACCCATGAATTCTCTTAGAAGAGAGACAAAGATTCCCTTTGAATGTGAGCCTTTATTTCTCCCTTCATTGATTTACTTGTTTGTACATAATATAAATACCAGATTTACACAACTGGATAAATTTATTTTAATCACTTGTAAAGTGACAACCAAACTATGAATTCCTGGTGAGGGAGGGTCGTTAGGATTCTCCTACCATGAGTTTACATCATATGCCATATATGACAAAAGCAAATTGGTGATATTTCAATACTATCAGTATCAAAGGTTTGTTGGCCTTGAAGAACTCATGAGGTGATGGGATAAACATTTAGCAAAGTGCTTTAGCATCTTTGACAACCACAATTTCAGTGAAAAAGTTGGATCAAGTTCTCAGTACCTCCTAGTGGAGCAACTGAGCATACGACATGTCTGCCCAGTTCATTAGTAAATTGAGAAAATAAGCTGACATGGAAGACAGACTCTATGACGGCCCCCATTATCTTATTCATATCTTTGTACAGTTTCCTTTTCTTGAGTGTGGGAAGAACCTGTGACTAGCTTCTGGCTAATAGAGTATAATGGCAGAGGTGACAGGATACATGTAATGACATGTATGTGACTCTCTCCCTTGCTACTTTTGAAGAAGCAAGTTGTCATGGTTCGAGCTTCTATATTGGAGGAGTCCATGAGCAAGGAGCTTAGGGTAGCTTTGGGTCAACGGCCAAAAAGAAATTGAAGCCTTCATTTCAGCAACCTACAAGGAACTGGATGCTGCCGATAGCCGTTGGGCTTGGAAGCAGATGTTCTTAAGCCAAGCCTCTGATGTGTCTGCAGCCTGGCTAACATGTTGATTGTATCCTGTGACACCCAGAAACAAATGACCCAGCTAAACCACGACTGGATTCTCATCCACAGAAACTGTGAGATAATAAATGTGCCATTTTAAGTGCTATGCTTGTGATAATAAGGGGAGATTCATTGTAACAATTGGCTCTCTTGGTCATAGAGGCTGAGAAGTCCTACAATCTGCCATCTCCAGGTTTTCCTGGAGAACCAGGAAAATCAGCAGTGTAACTCAAAGACCTGAGAACCAGTGGACCTGATGGTACAAGTCCCAGTCGAGTCCAAAGGCCTTTCTGAGCTTGTAGAGGCTGCCAGAATTCCTTGGCTCATGGCCCCTCCGTTTTTAAAGCCAGCAATGACTGATGGAGTCTTTCATACATTATGTGACTCCGACAATGACTCTTCTACTCCCTTTCTCACACTTAAGGAGTTATTTTTATCAGATTGGGACCACCCAGATAATCCAGGATAATCTGCTTATCTCAAATTCAACTGATTATCAACTTTAATCCCATCTATAATCTTAATTCCCCTTTGTCATATAACCTAACATATTCACAATTTTAGGGATGAGGATAAGGACATCTTTTGGAGGTATTATTCTGCCACCACATCTACCAACCCAGTTGTGTGTGTGTGTGTGTGTAAAACATCCAGATTTTCTTAATCATGACTCTTCTGTGTGCTGCTTTTCTCACCATGTGCTCACCAACTTTCCAATTCAAAAATTTCTACATTTTTTAGAGATCAACGTTATGTTCATTAATTAGACTAATGCTTCACCCTTCTCTCTCTTGAAAACTGAGATAGTGTTTGCCCTTCAGTGCAGAAAACTCTTGTTCTCTGTGGTTTCTCAAAAGCAGCAAGATCAGTCTTTGATCATGTCTTTAGGGTGTTTCGGTGTCCTGGGATACGGTTCTTTGGAACACAGAAGTTTTCTCATTAAGAACACCTGATGCTCCCTCTCTCTTCATCTCTCTTGGCTGTGTTTTCTGTTTACATTGTTTGTTCTGCCCTCTCAGCTTAAAGACGATGATTCTTGTTATATCAGTTCACAGGCAAACTAAAGTGGTTTCTACTAACGGAGCAAAAGAGTCTCCAAGCAAAGGGCCTAACGTGAATCAGAGCTAGGGATCCTCACATTCTATCTCTCCCCACAGTTTATAGGAGGTGTTTACCCATGCCGTTCACTTTCACCCTCACCGTTCCTTTTCTTATTTTCTTTGCTTGAAAGTGGCTTTCTATTCCTTCAGCATTTTTACCAGCTGCATCTCATTATGGGCTGATGTCATCTGAATACACTTCTGTGTAGCATCTGTCTTTTGCGTGTTTAATATCTGTGAATCTTGAAGTGAGGAATGGGGACAGAGAATGTCTACTTCAGGGTTCCCACAAGCAAGCAGTAGCCTGCCCAGGGTCACACATGGCTGAGTAGCCTATGGGATCTAGTCTGCTTGCTCTCAGGGTTCATCCGTGCAGTGCCTGGCCAGTCTCACCATCATTATGTCTTCCCTCTTCTATCAATCCTACGGGTCCTTTTGAGTATAAGCTCATCAGAGAGCCCCGTTGGCAGTCACAAAAGCGTCTTTAGATGTGCCTACCTCTATTCACATGGGGATTATTCATGAATATATGATCAGAATTACATTTTTCAGAGTTCCCCATCTCCTTTGAGCCAAGTTCTCTTTTAAAGTCTCTGTCCATAGAATGATGCCATTTCTTGGGAGTCAGTTCTTTGATTTTGGGGCGAAAATGCATTCTAAAAGCCCAAAGAACGTATTTGGCTTATATTCAGTCTTCCCTCCTTCAACTATTTTCAACTCTAAAAAATATAGTCATTTTCCCCCATAATCTCCATCACCTCCACAAGCATCACCTTGCTATTAAGAATTAAGTCCAGAGCAGCAGTAGCCTCTACCTGATAGATCAAACTGGTGAGCAAGGTTAAGTATCTGGTTTTCTGATATTAGCACAGTAAAGCACCCTGCCAACAGCTCAATGGTACATATTCCATTGCTAGTTGGGTGACTTCTGTGAACCTTATTTTCTCCATCTATCAAACGAGGGAAATACCGTACCCATTTGTCCCAGGGTTTCCAGAGACCATCAAATGAGAATAATGTAAAAAGATCTGAAAAATGAAAGCTAAATAAACATGATCTTAAAGACTTTCCCGAGGACCAAAGTATACGAGAAAGAACTGCACAAATAGTAGACAGTAACTGTCTGGATGAGTGAAAGCAACAAAATGGATCCAGGGTAAGAATAGGCCAGACTTCACAGATTTAACTTACTTAACTGCTTGTAGGTGTTCATTCCACAACCTTTTGTGAGGTCTACAATTCAGAAAAAATAAGGAGAACTTGGAGAAAGGGGTTCAGGTGTTGGGAAGTGGAACCTATGCAAATAAAATAAAATAAAGGTAACTAACTGGCAGGCTTCAGTCAGGAAAAGAAATGTTTATAAGATGATCCATGCACTCAGCCAACACTTAGTTAATGCTTACTATTTGCTAAGTACGTAGGTCTTCATGGGAGGTATAAAATGTCAAATACATGGCCTCTCCTCTGAATGAAACACCAGTCCAGTAAATGCTGATTTTCAAATTCCGAACATTTATTTAGAAAAGGGTTTTAAGCTCTAAAGGGCAGCCAATTTGTTGAACGTACAACAGTAAAAATGAAAACATGGTTTTTGCACACCATACGATCTGATATGTAGAAATGCATAAATAACTCAGTATGATGCGGAGATTTCCACATGAGTCATGATAGACTAGGTTATGCTGTCATGGCAAACACTCCAGAATTTCGGTCACGTGAAACAGCAAATGTGTTTTCTCCTTCCTGCCACCTCTCCACCTCTATGTGGGATGTTATTCTCAAACCAGGCTTCAGAAGAGTGAGTCCCATTCCCATGTTTGCTGAAACACAGTATTCACAAGACCAATATTAATGCTTTTACCATCCATTAATAGAAGGTAATAAGAAATCTTCCTCCAGGCTTTCCAAGCCAGAGTTTCAGGTTGACCTCCAACAGTTACGCATGGTCTGTTGTTTGACGGCCTCTTTCTCAGTCTTACACTCTTAGGCCCCCCTTCAATCCTGCCTTGTGTAGAGCTGGGCTCTTGGAAGCCTACATGGTATCCTCATACATGTGACTCCCTCTACCTGGAACACTGCCCCTGGCCCCCACTGTCATCTACCTACATCTAGTTCTGGGCTAAGTTGGGAGCTATAATTAAATACACACACACACAAAAACACTTTCTCACAAGAAGTTCTAGTCTTAGGAAACCAGAAGAGTAGTATTTCTTTTACGGGAAGTTCTAGTGTGAATCCGCTTGAGCAGCACTCATCTGCACTGAGTCCCGAGCTGGGTCCTGGGCATTATACTGGGCAGCAGAGATTCAATGGTGAGCCACACCAACCTGTTCTCTGCTCTCACAGGATTCAGTGAAGAGGCAAATGTCAGTCAAATCACTACACAAATGGACATTCCAAATTGCAATAAATATCATAAAGGAATAGTGTAGTAAATGTGTGTGGTGAGGATTTTGGGAGAGTTTTCCCAAGAAATGGCATGTGACCAGAAATCTGAGGGATACATCACAGTTAACGGAGGACAGGAAATTAATGAAGTTAGTGGTTTCCAACCATATAGTGGTTAGTTTTGAGTCATGCCATCATAAAACTAACTTTAAAAAAACTAAAGAAGTTTAACAGTTTACATTTTAAAAATAATTCCAGACTATCCATATAATTATATCATTCTCAATCACATTTCACTTCTTCCTGTTGGAAATAATGGAGTTACATACAAGCCATGTACTCTGAATTTTACACATCCTCAGATACACTTACTAAGGTGTTTTTTGTTTTGTTTTGTTTTTGCCTGTGAACATCACCTCTCTGACATGTGTCTCTAATGACGAAAGGATGAAAATTAGTAGAGAAGGTGAAATATCATAGGGAATTCCAAGCCAACAATTCCATCACATGTTAAAATAAGGCCATACACAGCAGGAAATGTCAAAAATTACAAAATGTAATTTAATAACTTTAGTAATTTTACTAGTGAATAATAATAAAACATTGAATGGTTGATTTAAAAAAATTTCAGTAAAAGATGTTTTTAAAAGCAATGCTGAGGCAAAAATGTATTTAATGCTGCCACAATACAAATTAAATATCACATTGGCTTTAATTAAAAAAATGGGTGTTAAACAATGAGAACACATGGACACAGGAAGGGGGATATCACACACGGGGCCTGTCGGAGGCTGGGGCTAGGGGAGGCATAGCAGGGGGTGGGGAGATAGGGGAGGGATAGCATTATGAGAAATACCTAATGTAGGTGACGGAGTGATGGATGCAGCAAACCACCATGGCACGTGTAGACCTGTGTAATGAACCTGCACGTTCTGCACATGTACCCCAGAACTTAAGGTATAATTTTTTTAAAGCCTTAAAAAATATTTGCTTTATTTTCTCTGCACATCCCAATCCAATGTTTCCTACAGGTGCACATACATGATGCATTTTATACATATTCACCCCCGTAACTTGACAGATGGGAGGGATCCTGCAATCATTTCTAAAAGCAGACAAAAGACCGTTGGCTCTGCTTTGCACGATGGATTGTGAAGACAGAATATCACACACTTCCGTTGATGATTATGTAGCTGTATCCATCTGTCTGCCACTGGAGGTTGGGAGACGGAGATACAGCTCCCACCGTCCCTGTAAACAAAAGTAAACCGTGCTGTCACCAGTCAGACACGCCAGCTAATTGGAGCTGTCGACAGACACAATATTCTGTGTCAACAGCTCTAGTAACAGTTTGAAACAGCAATGATACGTTGGTTGATGGTGAAGATGACACACGTGTCTCTAATAGCATGCTAGAAAGCTGACATAACTAGAAAAGAATTACTAAAATGTGGTTCCTGGCCTCTGGTTTTCCTGTTCAGGCTTACCCACCTCTGCAGAGGCTGGAGAGGAGGGGATTGTTGTAACACATCTTTCTCTGTATCATTTCACAGGCTGACAGCTTTAATGCTCATAAAGTCTAACTTTAAAATTAATCTTGCTAAAAAGATTTGTTTCAACAAGCCTCCAAATCTTAGACTCTTTTGGAAAATTAGTAAGAAAAATAAGAAAGCCTTATTTGTATAGCTGCCTGGGTTGAGGCCGAAATTAAAGAAGACATTTTCTCAATGTACCATTTATATGATTAAGAATGCATATATCTTCAGGAAAGTAATTTTTACAGAGTTAAATGAATACATATGCTCATAGATGTGGCTTATTTTTGAACTTCACTTCATGATAGACAAAATATTCCACAAATAGAAACAATTTTGACAAAGCTTTGTACAACTTGACAAGGAACGTACAAATGCATGTTGTACATTCATCTCTTTGTAAAGGGAAACGTTACATTGTTCATTATATTAATAAAAAGTCGGGAAGTTCCTTGTTGCTTTCCAATAATTTATCTTCTAAATAATCACTTGACTGTCTAAGTTTGAATTTTGGTTTAGCCACTTACTGGGGTGGACAAGTTAGTTAACCTCTCTGTACCTCAACTTCCTCATCTATCAAATGGAGGTAATAGCCAGGTGTGGTGGCTTATGCTTGTAATCCCAGCACTTTGGGAGGCCAAGGCAGGCAGATCATGCGGTCAGGAGTTCAAGACCAGCCTGGTCAACACAGTGAAACCCCATCTCTACTAAAAATACCAAAATTAGCCAGGCATGAATGCAGATGCCTGTTATCCCAGCTACTCGGGAGGCTAAGGCAGGAGAATCACTTGAACCGGGTGGTGGAGGTGGCAGTGAGCCAGGATTGCGCCACTGCACTCCAGCCTGGGTGACAGAGCAAGACTCCATCTTAAAAAAAAAGGAAAGAATAGCAGCACCTGCCACATATAGTTATAAGGATTAAATGCATTGCTACATGTAAAGTGCCTGGCACATCACATGGTAACCAGCTAATTAATACATTTATTTATAGCTAGCATCTTTATTATTATTGATGGTTCATGTCCAAGGAGAGCCTTTAAGGATTAATGAAAGCTAGGAAATATATCAAAAACTGTTCAAATGCCAAATAGGCTTGGGAGTCAAATAGACCCGGATATGAACCCTTGTTCAGACATTTACCGGGCTTTGTGAACTTGGGCAAGTCAGTTAACCTTTCTGAACTTATTTCCCTCTCTGTAAAAGATTTAATAATATCTACCTTAACAAGATAATTTGAAGATTTAAGATAACATATTTAAATCACTCAGTTCAATGCCCAACATATATTAGGTATTCCATAGACTATAGCAAGAATTATTGTTACTACCTTGTTACAGAACACTTTTATTTTTAGAGTAATTATCTCGTTTTATCCTCTTATTAATTCTGTGAAGGAAAACACAATGACCACATTACAAAGGAAAAAATAGTGCTCAGTATGGTCAAACAGAGGGCCAGTGGATATGGAGTTATAATTAAGCCCAGGGATTGAGGTTATGTTGCCATCTTCCAGTCTGAGACCAAGACGATATTCGCCTCTTTCTAATGCCCCTTTGTCAGATGAATAAACAACTAAAATTCTCTTCATTTGATTTTTTTCACTCAGATTCCAACATATGATGACTCAGCCTCATCAGTCTTCTCATATTCCCAGGCCCATTATAAAGATGACTCAACTGAGGTGGCAGCAACACTTTCCATATCACCATGAGTACCACCACCAGAACCATCACCAGCACCATCACCCACACCACCACCAGCACCACCACCACCACCACCACCACCACCACTAACACCACCACCAGCATTACCACCAGCACCACCACCAGCACCACCACCACCAACACCACCATCAGCATTATCACCAGCACCAACATCAGCACCACCACCAGCAACACCACACCAGCACCGCCACCACCAGCATCGCCACCAACACCGCCACCAGCACCACCAACACCACCACTAGCATTACCACCAGCACCACCAGCACTACCACCAACACCACCACCAGCACCACCACCAACACCACCACCAGCACCAACACCAATACCACCACCAGCACCACCACCAGCACCACCACTGGCACCACCACCAGCACCGACATCAGCACCACCACCAACAGCACCACCAGCACCACCACCAGCACCACCACCAACACCACCACTAACATTACCACCAGCACCACCACCAACACCACCATCAGCATTATCACCAGCACCAACATCAGCACCACCACCAACAGCACCACCAGCAGCACCACCAGCACAACCACCAGCACCACCACACCAGCACCAACACCACCAGCATCGCCACCAACACCGCCACCAGCACCACCAACACCACCACTAGCATTACCACCAGCACCACCACCAACACCACCACCAGCACCACCACCAACACCACCAACAGCACCACCACCAGCATTACCACCAGCACCGACATCAGCACCACCACCAACAGTGCCACCAGCAGCACCACCACCAACAGTGCCACCAGCAGCACCACCACCACCAGCAACACCACCAATACCACCACCAGCACCAACACCAATACTGCCACCAACATCACCACCACCAACACCACCACCAGCACCGCCACCACCACCACCACCAGCAGCAGCAGCACCACCACCACTACCACCAGCACCTCCACCACCACCAACACCAGTGCCACCACCACCAACACCAGCACCACCAGCACCAGCAGCAGCAGCAGCAGCAGCACCACCACCACCACCACCACCACCAGCACCACCACCAACACCACCACCACCAACACCACCACCAGTACCACCACAAACACAAACGCACATGCACTTGAGCAGCATCATCTCACCCTTTGAAACCTTTCCCTGATAGGTAAGAAAGATACTTTTACAACAAATAGACCACAGAGAAGTGTTCTGTGCAAAAGGCATTTCTGTTTCAGCCAATGGCCTATATGAGTAACGCTATTTAAAAATCTTACTTCTACCCATTATATAGAAAAAATAAGATAATACTGTGCAACAGCTTTGTCTGGTCACTTCTTCATGTCACTTTCACTCTCTAATATAAAATCTTCAACCTTCCAATGACTAAGAAGGCAATGGGGCTTTGCCTTCTGAGAGGTGAGGTATGCAGCTGCGTTTTGGAATTAGCTGAGTTCTCTTTTGAGAGCATGTAAAGGGCAACACTGCATATGCTGAAATGAACAAAACCCAAATCACAAAACACATCCATGTGAAGTAAAGGATTGTGGTGAATACGGTGATGATTAACTGATGGGGCTAAAATACTTCCTTAACATCAACCTCATTTTTCTTCCCAGTCCTTGGCAGCTTGAAAATATGGTTGGCAGCAAGACATTTACTTTAACAAATTTTGTTGTTAAAATAACCAGGGCATAAAAGAATCTTCCCTGTATAATTATTAAGACTCTTTCACATTAGTAATATTTTCACTAATTACTCATGTAAGAGTACAGGTGTTCCTCATTTTACTGTGCTTTATTTTACTGCATTTTGCAGGTAATGCATTTTTTTTTTAATTTTCTATTTTTTTTTCTTTTTTTATTGTACTTTGGGCTCTGGGGTACATCTGCACATCCTGCATCCTGCAGGATTGTTGCACAGGTACACACATGCCATGGTGGTTTGCTGTCTCCATTCCCCACCCTGCCCTGCCTGTTGCCTACATCAGCCATTTCTCCCTGTGTTATCCCTCCCCAACCTCCCCGCCCCACACCATCCCTCCCCTTCCCTCCCCCCCACCCCCCACCTAGCCCAATAAGTGTTGTTCCCCTCCCTGTGCCCAAGTGTTCTCGATGTTCATCACTGCCTATGAGTGAAAACATGCGGTGTTTAGTTTTCTGTTTTTGTGTCAGTTTGCTGAGAATGGTGGTTTCCAGATTCATCCATGTCTCTACAAAGGACAGGAATTTGTTGCTTTTTATGGCTGCATAGTATTCCATGGTGTATATGTCAGGTAATGCGTTTTTTACAAATTGAAGGTTTGTGGAAACCTGAGTCAATCAAGACTATTGGTGCCATTCTCTGAATAGCATGTGCTCACTCTGTGCCTGTGTGTCACATTTCGGTAATTCTCACAATGTTTCAAAGTTTTCCATTATCATTATATCTTTTACTATGATCTGTTATCAGTGGTCATTGACGTTACTATTGTAATTGCTTTCAGACACCACCAGTGAAGCCCAGATAAGATGGCAAATGTAACTGAAAAATGTTGTGTGTGTTCTGACTGTGGCACTCACTGGTCACTCCCCAATCTCTCTCCCTCTGCTTAAGCCTCTTTATTCCCTGAGACCCAACAATATTTAAGTTAGGACAATTAATAACCCTGCAATGGCCTTTAAGTATTCAAGTGAAAGGAAGAGTCTCTTTTTTTTTTTTTTTTTTTTTTGAGAAGGAGTCTCACTCTGTCACCCAGGCTGCAGTGCAGTGGCGTGATCTCGGCTCACTGCAACCTCTGCCTCCCGGGTTCAAGTGATTCTCCCACCTCAGCCTCCCAAGCAGCTGGAACTACAGGCACGCACCACCAAGCCCATCTAATGTTTCTATTTTTAGTAGAGTTGGGGTTTCACCATGTTGGCCAGGATGGGCTCGATCTCTTGACCTTGTGATCTGCCCTCCTCAGCCTCCCAAAGTGCTGGGATTACAGGCGTGAGCCACCGCGCCCCGCAAGTCTCTCATTTTTAACTAAAAGCTAGAAATGATTAAACTTAGTAAGCAAAGCATGTCAAAACCAAAATAGGTCAAAATGTAGGCTTCTGTTGCCAAGCAGCCAAGTGGTGAATGCAAAGAAAAAGTTCTTGAAGGAAATTAAAAGGTCTATTCCAGTGAATAGACAAATGATGAAAGTGAAACAACCTTCTTACTGATACGGAAAAAGTTGTAATGGTCTGAATAGATGAGCAAACCAGCCACAGCATTCCCTTAAGCCAAAGCCTAATCCAGACCAAGGCTTAACTCTCTTCAGTTCTGTGAAGGCTCAGACAGGTGAGGAAGCTGCAGCAGAAAAGTTAGAAGGCAACAGAAGTCGAAAAGAAGCCCTCTCCATGACATAAAAATGCAAAGTGAAGCCACAAGTGCTGATGGAGAAGCTGCAGCAAGTTATCCAGAAGATCCAGCTGAGATCGCTGATAAAAGTGGCCACACTAAACAACAGATTCTTAGTGTATATTACACAGCCTTGTACTGGAGAAAGATGCCATCTAAGACTTTTCATAGCTAAAGAGAAGTCAATGCTTGGCTTCAATGTTTCAAAGCACAGGCTGACTCTCTTATTAAGGGCTAATGCAGTTGGTGACTTTAAATTGAAGCCAGTGCTCATTTACCATTGAAAAAAAATCTAGGGCCATTAAGAATGATGCCAAATCTACCCCACCTGGCCTCTATAAATGAAACAACAAAGCTTGGATGACGGCACATCTCTTTATAGCATCGTTTACTGAATATTTTAAGTCCACTGTTGAGACCCACTGCTCAGGAAAAAAATAAAATTCAGAATGTTATTGTTCATTGACATACACCTGGTCACCAAAGAGCTGTGATGAAGATATACAAGGATATTAATATTATTTTATGGCTATTAACATAACATTTCATTTTGCATCCATGCAGACCAAGGAAAACTTTTGACTTTCAAGTCCTATTCTTTAAGAAATACATTTTAAAAGACTATAAGTGTTATCAATAGGAATTCCTCCAGTGGATCTCAGCAAAGTAACTTTAAAACCTTCTGGAAACGAGTAGTCATTCTAGATGCTATTAAGAACATGAAAGGAGGTCAAAATATCAACATTTATGGGAGTTTGAAAGAAGTTTATTCCAATCCACATGAATGACTTAGAGGGGCTCAAGACTTCAGTGGAGGAAGTCACTGAGGATGCCATGGAAATAGCAAGAGAACTAGGATGGGAAGTGGAGCCTGAATATGTGACTGAATTGCTGCAATCTAATAGTAAAACTTTAACACATGAGGAGTTGCTTCTTACAGATGAATGAAAAAAGTGGTTTCCTGAGATGAGATCTACTCCTGGTGAAGATGCTGTGAACACTCTTGAAATGACAGTAAAGGATTTAACATATTACATAAACTTAGGTAATGAAGCAGAGGCAGGGTTTGAGAGATCTGACCCCATTCTGAAGTTTTACTGTGGGTGAAATGCTATCAAACAGCATCACGTCTAACAGAGAAATGTTTTGTGAAAGGAAGAGTCAATTGATATGGCAAACTTCATTGCTATATTATTTTAAGAAGTTGCTGCAGCCACCCCAATCTTCAGCAGCCATCAACATCAATTCAAGACCCTGGACCAACAAAAAAGGACATGACTCACTGATGGCTCAGATGACCGTAAGCACTTTTTAGCAAAGAACCCTATTTTTTTTTTTTTTTTTTTGAGACGGAGCTTCGCTCTTGTTACCCAGGCTGGAGTGCAATGGCGCGATCTCGGATCACCGCAACCTCCGCCTCCTGGGTTCAGGCAATTCTCCTGCCTCAGCTTCCTGAGTAGCTGGGATTACAGGCACGTGCTACCATGCCCAGCTAAGTTTTTGTATTTTTAGTAGAGAAGAGCCCTATTTTTAAATTAAGGTATTTACATTTTTAAGACATAATTCCATTGCATACTTAATAGATAATAGTGCAGATATAACTTTTATATGCACTGGGAAACAAAAAAATTAGTGTAACTCACTTTAGTGTGATATTTGTTTTATGGCTGTGGTTAGGAACTGAACCCTGAATATCTCTGAGTTATGCCTATAGCTAAATATTCATAAACCTTGACAAATTGCCTTGCTTTTCTGCATATAATCTCTAAGTCAAGAATCAATGCAAGATAAATGACTCTTCAGGTAATGAAGCAGAGGTGCACATTGCACAACACTAGAAAGTTCCATCCAATAGAGCACAGTGTAATTGACACCACCTGGAGTTGTGCAGTGCACAACCTGCACAGCTGCATGAAAGTCGTTGAGCATGAGAAATCTCAGAGGAATAACCTTAGTCCACATAATACAGAGCATTTCACTCAGGTACAAAGGAAAAAGAATAAGCCAGGCTTATAGTCACATTTAAGAAATGGTTTGATAATTTTAAAATAATGCTTTTGTTGTGTTTGATGTAACTCACTGTAAACATTGTAGAAAGAAAAAATAAGTGAGTAGAACATGTCAGAGATTATCACCCTGTTAATTTTAACACTTTCTCCTGGTCCGTGCATATGCACGGACATATATATGTATGTATTTTTATGTATATATACATCTTAATACTTGATTATCTGCTCCCCAACCTACTTTTTAAAAACTTAATGTGATATAGCATTTCTCAAATTTGCCTATGGAATAAAATAATCTGAAGAACATGTTTAAAATATGGATCTTTCAGAATTCTCCTTAAGAGAATCAACTTAGAAAGTCTGAGGTGGGCCCAAGAATCAGCGTTTTTAATAGCACCTCCACACACACACACACACACACACACACACACACACACCTGCCACATGGTTTTTGTGCTCAAACAAGTTTGAGAAACACTGATTTAATAGATATGTTTTCAGGTGTTCAAGTGATTTTTGAACAGAGGAAAAACGGTTTAATCTAACTTCCTGTCAGTTGTGTGGATCGAATGCAGGCACCTTAAAAACTGAAAAATTGAGTGCACTGGGTAAGCAAGGAAGTGTTTCCAACCACCCTATTTTCCTCAGTATTGAACCCCGGGCCTGAGGCAGAATTCTCCAGTGATCCAGACATTCTCCATGAAGATAGACAGGCCAGAGACAATATCCTTGAAACCAGACTCCTGAGACCTTCCAGGGCTTCTCTCCAGGTGACAGTCTCAGTCCATCCAGATTGCTATAACAAACTACCATGAACCTGGAGGATGATAAACAGCTAAAATGTGTTTCTTGAAGTTCTACAGTCTAGAAAGTCCAAGATCAAGGCACCAGCAGATTTGGTGACTTGTGAGGGCTTACTTTCTGGTTCAGAGAAGGTGCCTTCTGGCTGGGTCCGTAGGTGGTGAAAGGGTGGAGCTGCCTCTCTGGGGTCTGTTTGATATAGGCACTAATCCCAATCATGAGGATTCTGCCCTTAAGATCTAATTACCTCCCAAAGGCCCCACCTTTTAGCACTGATAACTTTGGGGTTAGGATTTCAGCATAGGAATTTGGGGGGAACAGAAACATTCCACCTCTAGCAGTGACCATTCATGTTGGTTTGCTTGTTGAGTCCTAGACTACAAGTGTTATTCAGGGATGTTATTAATAACACCTTGTTTCACTCGCAGAAGTGCTCCATTTTGGACAATGAATTATATGGGCATGTACTTGGTTACCTCCACCCTCCTCTCTGATCCATGGATCAGAAATGGAGCATACTTATTATGGCTCCTACATGTCTAAGGCTTTTTTCTTCCAAATGGAGATCGTATTAATGAATCAACCTCTCTCTTGTAAGGGACAATATTCAATAAACATGAGAACCAAACTGTCCTCATGGTGAGGTCTTCCTGCCCAGTTAAAGACTATTGTTTTGCCTTTTTTCTCAAAGCATTTGCAGTCACAGGCAGGTTAAGATGTGCTCTCCTTTCCTCATCACTCCCACTAAGATAAACCAAATTTTAAGAAATTTTCTAAGCACTCTGCCATCAAAAGTTCTGCAAAGACCCCCATTTTAATTGCTCTAAAAGATTCTATTTAACATTTTCTATTATAATCAATTAGCCTTTTAATTTTCACTATGACAACTATAGTTGTGATTAATACCCCCATTTATGGATCTTTGGTCATTATTGCTTTAGGATAGAGGTTCTAAAAGTTAGCCATGGTGTTTTAAAGTCACACTCATTCTTCAAAAAAACACCCCACCCCATTAAAAAAATCTAGTCATAGTTATCTGAGCTGCTCTCCTTCCTTCACTCTGCTTCTTCAGATGGAACATGAAGGAATCTTGGATCTGCCCTGAACCGGCTGGACTGGAGACTTGGCACTCACTTCGTTCTGCCAATTGCTGGAGATGGGATTCTATAAACTGTCACAGAAAGATCTAAATGAGGTATCACCCAAGATCAGAAAGATTAGTAAAATGGAGTGAGGTTAAATGAGACTTGGTGCTTGATGAAACCAGTTAATGGGAGAAAGATCTGCTATTAAATAGCTGTAGTCACCAATATTATGGTACAAATGACATCAATTACCCATTCGGTACTCATTCCTTCTTTCCTCCAACAAATATTCATTGAGGAGCAACTGTGTTCCAGACACTGTTCCAGTAACAGGAGCAGGAATGAAAAAAACAGACAGAATCATTGCTTCTTGAGATGACCTTCTAGTGGGGGAGATGGATTACAAGCAAAATAAATTAAGTAAAATCTTTAAAAATGTTAGTGATAAGTGCTGGGGCAGAGAAAAAGTAAGTATGGAGGAAGAATATTAAAAATGGAGGTTGAAATCTTAGTTAGCATTTCCAGGGAAGATTCCACTGAGAAAATAACTATGAGCAAATAGCTAAAGAAGTGGACCTAGCAATATGGATTCTTGGGGGAAGAGTATTTCAGGAAGAGGTTGTGGAAAGAGCCAATTTCCTGGGCCAGGATTGTGCCTGGATGTTAAAAGAATCATCAGGAGGCTGGTGTGGCAGGGAGATGAGATCGTTTTCTATGCCATTAGAGAGAGGTTTTGGGACCGGTTGCAGTAGCTCACGCCTGTAATCCCAACACTTTGGGAGGCCTATTCAGGTGCATCGCTTGAGCCCAGGAGTTTGAGACCAGCCTGGTAGACACGGGGAGATCTTATCTCTATAAAAAATAAAAAATTTGCCAAGTGTGATGGTGCACACCTGTGGTTTCCACCTGAGGCAGGTGGATCACATGAGCCCAGGAGATCAAGGTTGCAGTGAGTTGTGATTGGACCACTGCATTTTGACCCAGGCAACAGAGTGAGTCTTTGTCTCAAAAAAAAAAAAAAAATGCTTTGAGTTTTACTCTAAATGAACTACAGAATTTTGAGTGGAGAAGTTATAAGATTTCCAGGAGAGGTATAACATGATTTGATTTATATTGTAACAGTATCACTCTGCTTTCAGAATTACAGGAGCATTGGCAAGGGGGAGTGCTATGGCTTGAATATGGGTGTTATTCAAAATTCATATGTTGGAAATTAAACCTCAAGGTGATGGTATTAAGAGGTGGGGCAATTTACTCATCTGACAAAGGTCGAATATCCAGCATTGACAAGGAACTTAAACAAATTTACAAGAAAAAACAACCCCATCAAAGCGTGGGCAAAGCATATGAACAGACACTTCTCAAAAGAAGACATTTGTATGGCCAAGAAACATATGGAAAAAGCTCATCATCACTGATCATTAGAGAAATGCAAATCAAAACCACAGTGAGATACCATGTCACGCCAGTCAGAATGATGATTATTAAAAAGTCAAGAAACAATAGATGCTGGTGAGGCTGCGGAGAAATAGGAATAGTTCTACAATGTTGGTGGGAATATAAATTAGTTCAACTATTGTGAAAAGACAGTATGGTGTCTAGATCCTCAAGGATCTAGAATCAGAAATATCATTTGACCCAGCAATCGCATTACTAGATATGTACTCAAAGGAATATAAATCATTATACTATCAAGACACATGCACACATATGTTTATTGCGGCACTGTTCACAATAGCAAAGACTTGGAACCAACCCAAATGCCCATCAATGATAGACTGGATAAAGAAAATGTGGCACATATACACCACGGAATACTATACAGCCATAAATAGGAATGAGATCACGTCCTTTGCAGGGACATGGATGATCCTGGAAGCCATCATCCCCAGAAAACTAACAAAGGAACAGAAAACCAGACACTGCATGTTCTCACTCATAAGTGGGAGCGGAATAATGAGAATACTTGGACTCAGGGAGGGGAACAACACACACCAGGGCCTGTCGGGGGTTGGGGGGCTAGGGGAGGGAAAGTGTTAGGACAAATATCTAATGCACACGGGGCTTAAAACCCAGATGATAGGTTGGTGGGTGCGGCAAACCACCTTGGCACATGTATACCTATGCAACAAAACTGCACATTCTGCACATATATCCTGGAACTTAAAGTAAAATTAAAAAATGAAAATTTAAAATTAGAAAAATAAGATAAAAAATAAAAAAAAGAGGTGAGACCGTCAGGAAGTGATTAGGTCATGAGGGCCGTACCTTTACGGACGGCATTCGAGTCCTTACAAAAGGGCTTGAGGAAGCGCGTTCATCCTTTCTGCTCCTTATCCTCCCACCCTTGTACCATGTGATGACAAAGAAATCTATGGGGCAGAAAGTGAGCCCTCGCCAGACACCACATCTCCTGGCACCTTGATCTTGGTGCCAGAGAACTGTGAGAAACAGATATCTATTATTTATAAATTACCCAGTCTAAGGCATTTTGTGCTAACAGCAGGAAGGCACTAAGACAGGGTGAACTGGATGTGAGGAGGGATGGCAGAAGCAGACAGACTAGTTAGATTATTTGCAATGCAGCCACGTGAGAGATGGTGATGACTTCCTCGTGCAGGATGGTGGCAGTGCAGGTGATAAGACGTCGATGAATGTTGGATCTTTTTTGAAGATCGAACCAGGAGAATTTGCTGACAGATTAGATGTGGAATTTAGGGATGACACGGAGGATTGTATCTTGAACAACTAAAATGACGTTGCTATTAGTTGAGATGAAGTGTGTAGGAGGAGGCGCTTTGAAGGGATGAACGGGAACCTGTTATGTGCAAGTCTGGTGTGAGATGCCTGTGACACATTCAGGTGGAGATTTCAATCAGGCAGTTGAACACGTGGATCAGGAATCCAAGGGGATTGGTTGGGACTGGACAGACACATTTGGGAGCCAACAACATGTGGATGATATGCAAGGTCGTTAGGCGTGATGAGATCACCACAAGAATGAACTTAGAAACGGTGACCAGGGAGGACATACTGACATTAGTGTCAAAAACTAAGTTGTAAAGTAAAAAGCAAAGAAAGGTATTTTCCTTGCATGTGTGGGTTTGCTGGCCAGCACATGCACCCATTTGAGCACGCTTCTCAGAGGTGTTAGCAAGGCTGTGTGCTGCAGTGTAGGTAACTGATCTGATTTCCATGGCCTCCACAGTGCCCAGCATCGGGATACAGTAAGCATTAAATAAAGAATTGAATAAGCCGGCATAAACATATAAATCTGTGACTCAACTTTCACGCTTTCTACCTGAAATTCCTACATTTAAAGTCTTGGAATTCAAAACAGTTGTTGGTAAAATCATTCTAGTGCAATGACATTTATATAAACCAGAACATCCAAATGTAAAATAATTACATATTTTCATTAGGACCTCTGGGGATTTGGCAGCGGCTGCAATCTGATTGTTGACTATTTTTTATCAGAGCTTCACCTAGGCTGACCCTAAATGACTAATGATCAAATATTAGATCATTTTAGAAGCTTGTTAAATGAAATACATATGTATATACATATACATTTATATGTATTTATATGTATATACATATACATTTATATGTATTTATATGTATATACATATAAATATATGTGTACATATATATTTCATTTATGTATTTACATATATAATATATATTTAAAAGTATATGTGACCTAAAATAAAATAGAAATTTTATGCATTCATACATACATGAATATTAAGAAACGGTACATCATAATTGACAAATGAAAAATATTCAAAAAAGGCATAGACTATACTACAAAAATGAGATTCAAAATAAGCATCATTTGGGGAGCACTGATTGGGATCACAAAAATAAAAATTTATTTGATGACTTCAAAGCCAACAAATTGAACGGTTCTACTGTAACAGAAAAAGCGTAGTTTTAACCAGGCATGTATCCCACTAGATAATTTACAGCTTCAGCTGGTCCAGAAAAGACAACTCTGACTCTAGCTTTGGTGTGTAAATTGTGCATCTGGGAAGAAACAAGAGAGAAAAAACTTAATTGAAGGATAATAATAAAGAAAGTAAAAAACAAATCAGTGGTGGTAGAAACCTTGTAATCTGTTTCAGTATGAGTTTACTGATGAGTTCTTTTTTCATTGCCACTTGTTAAGTTGCTATAAAATTGATATATTAGATACATAAAGAGTGTAACTGATTACATTTGAAAACAATATTTAAATGCTTTTGGAATTATGTTAAATTATTGTTTTTACTGAATTTTTTAAATTAATGAATATATACTCAGAAAACATATTCCAAAGTAAAAATCAATGAAGCAAGGCAAAGCAAAAATAAAAGTGAGCATCTTGTCTCCATGTACAAACCTTCCTAGGTCATTAGGCTCAAAAGCACATATTTATATGGAAAGGGTTACGTGAGCATTTTTAGCACAAGCATTCATTCATGATGTCACAAGATCTGAGCAGAGATTCCAACTAAACGGTTTTCTCCCTGGAGCTGTGTAGCAGGTTCCAGAAGGCCCCAGGAGGAATCAGCATCAACACTGTGACCGTTATTTACCCTAACTGGGACTTCAGCAGCTGGGCTGTTTGCATGATATGCAAATGGGCACATCATTCAAGGAAGAAAGGGTGAATGCTCTGGCACTTGCAGGGCAAACATTAACTGCTATGGGAAAAGGGCCAGCAAAAGAGAAACCAGACAGAAGTGAGTGGGTGGTGAGGGGCAGGACAAGAAACATCTTCCAAAGAGGCAAAATGCAGAAGGCAGACACTGCTTCCTGGGAGCCATTTGGCATTCCCAGCCTCGGTAAACAGCAGATGAGTGTGTGCTGCAGCCCTTCTCCTGCAGAAACAGTGAATTTCCTCTCCCAATTTCTTCCTTTCGGTCAAATTTGTAAAATACTTAATATGTGGAAAATCACTGAGAGATACACAGGGAGCAAGTTAGCTGGAACAGCAAAAGCTCTGGGAGCTAAGAGGAGACTGACTGACAGAAAAAGAATGTCTGGGGTCAGGCAGACCTGGGCATGAATTTTAGTTCTAATATTTTTCAGCTACGGATATTGAGCAAGACTCTCAATTTCTCTGTCTCCGTTTTCTTATCTGTAAAATGGACATCATAATACTATCTCGTAGTAGGATCACTGTAAAATTTAGTAGATCTTTGTGTATGGTGTCTCTTGCCAACATGACAGCAACTGGTTAGTATCATCAGAGCTGGGACTTGAATTATTCAGACTCTCTATCCCAAAGTGCAGCAGTCTTTGGGAGTCTAGAGATTGAACAGAGATTGTGAGCACCCCAACAAAGCAAATAACCCTGTGGCCACCCTGCTTCTTAAAGGATGCTCAATTCAACGAGGAATATTTACATAGCTCTGAAACAGGTCTACTTCCGAACACATTAAAACCTGTGAGTAAAATCCACTTTTCGAATATTTCAGCACATTCAAGCCCAGTAGGAGCTTACAGACTCTGATAACCTTGTTGCTTCAATTGCATGCATGTAATTGTAAAGAGTGTCAAGTAGAAGAATATCATAGAATGAAGACCACACCACCTATGGACACTCCTGTTCATTCAGCAGTAAACCTCACAGAATTGCTTACTCACAACTCCCTGTTCATCTTTACATTTTTGTAGCTTTAAATAATATATTATTTACTTTTGCAAGTTTACATAATTTAAATAAATGGATTCATGCTGTTTGTATTTTTATGAGACTTTATTTTTTTGGTTCCACGTTACGTTTTCAAATTCATGTTATATATCATCTATTTTAATGGCTATATACTGTTCCTTTATGAGAATATTTCACAATGTATTATCCAATCTTTTGTTGATGTGCAGCTAAGGACTTTAACAAAATGTTTTGTTGTGTTTCTGTTTTTTCCCATTACAAGTTATACTGCTACAAGCATTCTTGTGCATGCCTCCTGTTTTGTGCTATTCCATGATGTATGCATTGAGTATAATTGCTGGACCATAAGATACTGAATTCAACAGGTTTTTTTCTGTGTCAGGGAGTACTTTATACTCTAGGCACACATCCATAAAAAGAACAGGCAAGAGTCTCTGCCTTCATGTGCTTATGCTCTAGTAAGGGGAAACAGGTAAAATAAACATATAAATCATATCTGTTGGAAGGTGATAAGTATTATGGGAAAAAATGAAGTTGGGAGGAGACAGAAATTGTCTGGGCAGTTTCCAATTTTCCATAGGGTGGTCAGGAAGAGTAGCATGGTGATCACATGACATGTGAACAAAAAAAATGTGGAGATGAGGCAGAAGTCACAGGGATATCAGAGGCAGAGTGTTCCACAGTGTGCACATTTTAAATTTTATTAGATAATGCAAAACAGTTTTCCAAAATGATTTTACCACTTGGGGCTCCCAACTGCAGGGTATAAGAGTTCCTGAAGCTCGAGAGCCTTGACGATCTTTGATATTGTTAGATGTTTCGTATTCTGCAAATCTGACAAGTAGCACTTGGATATATTGTGATTTTGAATTTTCTAACTGCTAAGCAGTCTGAGCATCTTTTTCAAATGTCTACCTGTTATCTCTGTTTCCACTTTTATGTGGTACCTCTTCAAATCTATTTTTACATTAATACTATGTGTTTGTCTTTCTTATGAATTTCTAGTTCCCACGTGTTTTATGTTACTAGTTCTTTGTCATTCGTATGTGTTACTAACACCCCATTTCACTTTGTGGCTTATTATTTCACTTTCTTTTTTGGGCATTTTGATGAACATAAAATTTCTGTACAGTTGAATCTCTTTATTGTGGTTAGTGGCATTTTTTCTAATTTTGAAAAATATTTCCCTATTCTGAGGTCAGAGAGATTTCTCCTATATCTTCTGAAAGCTTTTTTCCCCCATAAATATATTTGTAATTTTTTATGTATGCAGGGAGTATGGTTCAATTTAATTTTGTTTCACGTGAATTATCACAGCACCATATATCGAAAAGTATGTCCTTTTTTCACTTAACTGTAATACAAGTTTCATAACAAATCAAGTTTCCAAATGTGGTATTCTCTTTTTTTTCTGGGGTCTCTATTATGTACCATTGATCTATTTGTCCAGTGCTGTGTCAATACCATACTTCCTGATTGCTATGACTATTAAAAAATTCTAGAACCTTTGGTAGGGCAAATCTCTTCACCTTACTTGGTCTTTACTTCAGGAGCATCTTGAGTATTCTGAAGCTTTGTTCTTACATGTGATTTTTTTTAAAAGTTTGATAAATTTTACAGGAAAAAGTAGTTGGAATTTTTTGTCTGAATAAAAAGAGTTTCATTTTATCCTTTTCATCTTTATATGTTATTTATTTTATCACAGCTTATATAACCTTCAGGATAATTTTAATAAAATCAGTGCTATTTGGGCCCCTTTCTCTTCTTTCTGATATGAAACGGAAAGCTTTTAGTTCGGCATTAAGTTTGGTAGTGTCTGTGGAACTTTTATAGATATCCTTTGTTAGGTTGAGGAACTTCTTTTTCTAATTGGCTAAGAATTTTTATTGCAAATTTTATAAAGTATTTTATAAAATATTTTTGAAATAATCATATACTTTTCCTCTTTAATTTGTTAATATGGTGAATTACATTAATTAACTTAAAGACAAAGTAACCTTAAATTTCTAGAAGAAAACCAAGTTAATCATAATGTATTATCTTTTTATATTGCTAGATGTATTATTTTATTTAGGATTTTTGCCTCTGTGTCTGAGTGAGGTTAGCCTGCAATTCTCCTTTTTTAGGTCTTAGTATAAATTTATGTTAGCTTCATAAAATGAGCTGATGAATGTTCCTGCTTTTTCTTACTCTGTAATAATTTGCATAAGATTGGATTTATATATTTTTACAATCTTTAATAGAACTTTCCAGTAAAACTACCTGGCCTATGTTTTCTTTGTGGAAAGATTTCATTACTGATTCAATTTCTTTGGTTTTGTTGGATTACTCAGGTTATCCCTTTCTTTTGAGTCAGGGAAATTATATTTCCCTTAAAGTTTTTCATTATAAATAAATTTTCAAATGAATTAGTAGAGAGAATTTTCATAATGGTCTCTTACGTTTTAAAACTTTGAAGAAATTATAATTTTGTTCCCTTTTTCATTCTTTATATCTATATTTTTTTATTTCACACATTGTATCTTCCTTTGTTTTTGTCTTGATTGGTCCTCCTTCGGGTAGCTTTTATCAGTCCTCTCTACTGTGTATTTGCTTTTAATTTTATTAAATTAAAAAAATCTTTTAAAAACTTTATTTTTAATTGTTATGGGTACATAGCATGTGTATATATTTATGGGATATGTGAGGTATTTTGATATAAGCATACAATGCATAATAACCACATCAGGGTAAATGGGGGTATCCATCACCTCAAACACTTATTGTTTCTTTGTGTTACAAACATTCCAATTATACTCGTTTAGTTATTTCAAAGTTTACTATAAACTACTGTTGACTATAATCACCCTGTTGTGCTGTGACATACTAGACCTTCTTCACTCTATCTAAGTCTATTTTTATACCCATTAAACATCTCCATTCTCCCACCACTACCTTTCCCAGGCTCTGGTAATGATCATTCTACACTCCATCTCCATAAGTTCAGTTTTTAATTTTTAGCTCACACAAATAAGTGACAATTTCATTAAATTCCACTCTTATTCTTACTATTTATTTCCTCCTGCTTTCTTTGATTTCACTCTATTTTTTTCTGGCTTCCTGAGTTAATTGGTTTCCTATTAATATTTTTCCTTCTCCCCCATATAAATAGTTTAATGCTAATAATTTCCCCTTGGACTTCCAGAGTTTTCTATTGTATTTTTATTACTCTTTAGTTCTAAGTTTCTCTGATTTTTCTTAAAATTTCTTCTCTTATCTGGATAGTATACAGAACATGTTTCTTATTTTAAAAACTCATGAGGATTTTCTGGTTTTTAACTGCTTGCTTAATTCCACTATGCCCAGAGAATACGTTCTACATCATACTAATCTTTAGAATTTGATGAACTAGTTTTATGCACTACATGTTTGGTTTCCTTAGACACTTTGGGTATACATGAATGAAAAGACTACGTGTTTCCCATTTTGTTGAGTATGATGCTCTATATATACCCATTGGGAACAGCTTCTTATTTACACTATTCTAATTTCCCATAGTCTCCTTTTTGGTCTATGTAATCTATTATTAATCTATTAATTACTTAGAACAGTACATTGTTTCTTCAACTATGATGATGAATTAATTTATATCTTCTTGAAATTTTATCATTTTACTTTATATATTTTGAGGATATAGCATGAAAAAATGTATCCCATTTTTTAAATACAGTATCTTCCTGGTAATTGACATTATGAACATTTAGCATACTGAAGCTGTCCTCTTTATGTCCACTTTCCCTTTTTATTTTTGCTGTGAAGTCCATTTTGTTGGATATTGCTGTGTTTTGCCTGCTTTGCTTTGGTTCAGCACAGATTTTCGTTTTCAATTCCTTCTTTTAACTTCTTGGTATCCATGCAAAAAGGAGTTTTATAAACATCATACAGTTGAGAATTTTCAAAAATCCAACTGAGAATTTTTAGATTGGTATATTTCATTCATATTGCTGATATATTTGGGTTTATTACCATTATATTATTTATGCTTATTTGTCTTGCTTTTTAAGTTTCTTTTTATTATTTCTTTACATTTTTAGGTTAGGTATTTTTCTTTTTCCATTTTTTTTCTCTACTAATTTAGATGTTGCATGCTTTATTTCTATTCATTTAGGGATTATCCCAATAAAGTAAACAGATATGCTTACTTTTATCAAAGCCTACAGTTAATATATCATCTTCTTAGACTATATAATTATATAGTTATAGACTCATCTTCAACTATATAACCATGCAAACCATAGAACACTATCTTCAGTGAACACTTCTTAATGTTCTCACTGTCCCCTTTTTAGTTCTACTTTTTATCCTTATAAATTTTTCATTTTGTCTTATAATCAACTTTTGCTTAAGTTTACATATTATTTACCACTTCAAAAAAATATTTCTTTATTGCAACCCCCACCTAGGTTGACTTTCCTCCTGCCTGAGGTATATTCTTTAGATGTCAAACTCATGAATATGCACTTGTTTGAAATTTGTTTTCATCCTTTTTTTCTGGAAAATATTTTCATAGAGTATAAAATTCCTGGTTTTCTGAACGCCTTGACAGTACCATTCCGCTGTTTTCTGGCTTGCATTGTTGTTTCTGAGAAGTTGGTCGCAGTCTAATTGTTTTGCCTGTATAGGTAAACCCCTCTTTTGTCTCTAGCTGATCTTAA
This sequence comes from Cebus imitator, assembly GCF_001604975.1. Classification (NCBI taxonomy): domain Eukaryota; kingdom Metazoa; phylum Chordata; class Mammalia; order Primates; family Cebidae; genus Cebus; species Cebus imitator. The sequence goes on along the minus strand of NW_016107426.1, from coordinate 4,934,616 downwards.
GATCCTCTTTTTGTTTTCATTATTCTACTGTTTCACTAAGATGAGTATAAATAGAAATCACTTTTTTCTTTTTTTTGAGATGGAGTCTCGCTCTGTCACCAGGCTGGAGTGCAATGGGGCAATCTCGGCTCACTGCAACCCCCACCTCCCAGGTTCAAACAGTTTTTCTGCCTCAGCCTCCCCAAATAGCTGGAACTACAGGCATGCATGACCACACCCAGCTAATTTTTGTATTTTTAAGAGATGGGATTTCACCATGTTGGCCAGGATAGTCTCTGTCTCTTGCCCTCATGATCTGCCTGCCTCGACCTCCGACCAAAAAGTGTTGGGATTACAGGCGTGAGTCACCGCACCTGACCTACTTTTTGGTTGTTTTTTTTTTTTGAGACAGGGTAGTGCTCTGTTGCTCAGGCTGGAGTGCAGCAGTGCAATGATCTCTCATTGTATTTAGCCTTGACCCCCCAGACTCAAGGGATCCTCCCGCCTCAGCCTTCCGAGTAGCTGGGACTACAGGTGAGTACTGCTACACTCAGCTAATTTTCTGATTTTTTTTTGTAGAGATGGGGTCTCACTATGTTGTCCAGGCTAGTTTCAAACTCCTGGGTTCTAGTGATCCTCCCACTTTGGCCTCCCAAAGTGCTGGTTTTATAGGCAGAAGTCATTGTGCCTGGTCCTGAATTATTTTTTATTATTATTCACTGGATTCTTTAACATTCTTATATCTAAGAAGTATGTTTCTGATTTTCTGGGAAATGTCCAGCCATCATTTATCCATATGTTCCTTCTCCTATGCATTTGCTCTCTTTTCTTCTGAAACTCTACCTATGTATTTCTTAACTATTCATTTTTTAAATTTCACTGTGTGTTGCATTCTACATAATTCCTGTCTTCACATGTGTCTAATCTGTTGTCAATGCCATCCATGGAATTTGTCATTTCAATTACTGTATCTAGTTCTTTTAACCTTGTTTGAAAATTTTTTAGTTTTTTGCACCTTACTCCTAATTATATTCTCTTTCTTTATTCCTTTGAATACCCAAAACATATTTATTTGACAGTAGGTGAAATAAAATTATGGGAATAAAAATATTTCAAATTAAATATTGGAAAGCCTTTGCAGGTGTCTCTGTTGGCTCATATTCATGATGTGTTGCTTTCACAGGTGTTATTTGATTTTTTGATTATGAGCTCATGTTTATTGGAAGTTAAATATACATGGGAATTGTTTGGGTTGAGTTTTAAGCGGGTATCTCCAGATGTGTGTCTTCTGTCATAGACACATGAACATAGCTCACCTAATACCCCTTTAAACCTAATTATTGGCTTTTGATTTTCAGCCCACCGAGATTGCATGTTTTGGTGCCACAAACCTAGGTGAGGACTCACTGATGACTAAGAATATACTCAAGAAATATTTTTATTCTCTTTCTACCACCAAGACTTGAAAGAGACCATTTTTCTTATTTCCCCTAGGAAGATGGGTTTTCCTTTTTTACCCTTACTTGGAGGCTATGACCCTTTGGGGTTTTAGCTTTATGTCAGAGGTCCCCTGATTTATTCCCCTCCTTAGGTAGGTCCTATGTTTTACCTCCTGTCAGCAGTGCAAAAGTTGACACTCAAAGTCACTGATGTTCAACCAGCTTCAGGGCAGTGTGTGAACATGCTTCAGTGGGCTCAGCTTGCCACTCTGGGTTCGTACTTTCACTCAGTATTTGACTGCTCAGGAATCTTCATCTTCTTGCCAGCTCATCAGTGCCTTTAAAATGATTCTTCATATATATTATATGGCACTAACCCAGTTTTCTTTAGCAAGAGAGTCAGCCAGTGCTTCTAGCTGGCCATCCCACTAGACATAGAAGTTACAATAACTATCTACCAAGCAAGAGATTAAATCTGTCCTTCAACACTTGAAAACCAGTCACATGCTTCTCTTCCTTAATTCTGTGTTAAATATTTTTACCTAAATATATCAAAATATATTAAGGCAGACATCAGGTCTCCCCAGTTTGGGTTATAGAGAATCCCAAGGTGGCTTTATTATTCATTCATTATCTGGACACTTCCATGTTGTAAAAATTCAAACAAGTTTTGAACCTCTGAAAAAAGGCCTACTAAAGTTTTATCACCATTTCAGCCTTTAATTACTTGGGCAAACTTACCCCTCTTCAGAATTTATATCAAGCTAATAGATGCCTAACATTGAGCTGATCTTCTAGACTAAGGGTTTCCAAAACGAGATGCATATACCTCTTGGGGTAAAAAAGATGATTCACTGGGATATAGCAAGAAATTAATAGTACTTTTATTAACAAAAATGTTTATCCTAAAGTCAAAAAGAATTAATATTTACAAGTGTTTAATATAGGAGTTGACACATATCCTTACTTGGAAGAGGGCGTGTGTGATCCCCCACAGTGTGAAGGGATTAGTAGTGGTACCCTCTCTTTCCTCCTTTGTCACTACAACTTACTGCAGTGTGTGCCCAGTTCAGTGTGTTTCCAGACTGTTTTCTAGTTTAAGCTCATGCTTTCGAAATGGGCATCTGGCTTTTTAAATTTTTCTGCAAAGATGCTGTGAGAATCAAAGAGAATATTAATTATGCTAGCACATGTAAACAACAAGAAAATGGCAGAGATGACACTTCTCCTACTCCTAATATAAGCTCTTTGTTCACCACATTACAGAGAAAAAATTAATGATCTTATCATATCTGACAAGATAGTGTCCCCCCCAAAAAAAATTACTGGGGAGTTTTTTTGAAGTATGAATTTATATCCACTGTTATTAATGAATTGTCTTGCCCCAAATGTGAATTTTGCTGGGAGATACTAGCTAGTGATAGTTGTATATGTATGTTATATACAACCAATAAATATAAGTGTGTTGGGGATACACAGTTAACAATTGCTTATTGTTTGGAAAGATTTGAAACCTACCACCCAGGTACCCCCTCAAAAGATTTTGTCTTCACATAATCATTTCCTCTGTGATTATTGTAATTCATACAGGTACTGTGTTTTAGGTAATTCACTCTCTGTCCTGTAGAATGATTCATTTGGAAAAAATTTGTTCTGTGTCCACGCAAAAATGAACACTTCCTTTCCACTTTCAATTGCTTGGCTAGCTTTACTTTGTTTTCAAACCTCACCTCATGAACACTTTTTCAACAATCCCATTGCTCTTGTGTTTAGTTGGACATTACGGGGTAAATAGTTCTGGTAAAGCATCTCAAATCTACTCACAAACACTGTGAACCATAGACTAAGATAAAGTACGCTGCCTTCACGGAGCCATTAATGCCATCAGAGTTGAAATCCCCACATCTGCAGCATGGCTTGGTTCCTGTCTGTGAATGTTTTTAGACTGGAAGTTCTTAAGCAAAGCACTTTCTATATATCCAAAGACATCTGATGGTCTTTCAAAAAATTATATTATAGATATAATGTACCTTCCATGGCCAAGCCTAGTTGCTGAAGATTTATTTTTTAGTTTATAATAATCATCATCCCTGTCTTTCCAGCCTCTGTGAGGAAAACAGAAAAGTCTGTAGAAAATTCACCAGAATCAGAGCAAGAAGACTGTCCCTGTTAGCTGCCTTTTTCTTCCTCTTTTTGTGAATATTAGTACAATGTAAGTTACTCCTGGGTTTCAGGAGAGCAAAGATTATTTATTTTGGACCAAACTAACTTGTCTCATCATCTCCTGAATCTCCTCATCACTATTACCTATCCTCTTTCCATCATGTCGTGCTGACTTGTCCTAACACCTTAAAGCCTTTTTGTCTATTGATTGCTTGATATAATACCAATATATTACATGCAAAAGAAAATATACATGAAGGATAGATATAAACAATGGAGTTAAAATAATATAAAAATGAAAGGGCCATTACTTGATTACTGTGAATATCCCTGGAGTGCACAGAGCCCACTTTAGCAGTCACTGCTGGACAGAGCTCTGGCAACTCAAAGAAAAATTTCTGGCTTCTTTTACCATTTTCACTGACTGAGTTGTGGGGAGGGGTGGGGTTGGGGGAGGGGGCAGATGACCATAAGCAACAGACACAATTAAAATGAATTAAGAGGAGCTTGCAAAGGGGCTGAGCACAGTGGCTCACACCTGTAATCCCAGTGCTTTGGGAAGCCAAGGTGGGAAGATTCCTTGAGCCCAGGTGTTTGAGGCTGCAGTGGCTATGATGGTACTCTAGCCTGGGTGACAGAGCAAGACCCTGCCTCTGAAAAACCAAAAAAAATTAAAAAGCTTGCAAAGCATAGGGAAATGGTAAATGGAGGCAGAGTACTTTGTATCAAACTGAAGAATAATCTCAAGTTTTCTTGGAAGAGAACTTTGAAGGATATCGATGCTAATCACCCATCTGCTTCTTAATTACCCCCAACAAATGCTTTCCGAGTGTTTCCTGTAGTATATGGGATATTTTCTAAGTGTTCAACACCATGAAACCGAAAGCAATTCTTCACAGGCTTGCTGTCATTACTAACACACTTTTCCATAAGGTCTCTAAGACTTAAATTAGGCTAATGGGTTGTGATCCAAGAAAAATACAACAGTCCGTCATGCATGATACATCACAGTCATTAATTAATATTTATTGAGTGTCCACTGGCTGCATAAAGCTACCTGAAGGCAGAATAATGATTAAAACTGACTATGAGAGAAAGCAATGGCAAAACGGGTATGTGGGAAGAAAACAATATACTCAGAGAACATAAAGAAGAATCTGTTTTCCTGTTAATGTCTCTTTTATATAACTGCAGCATCTGCAGCTCACTGGTGCCCAGCCCCCCACCATCACCACGTTTACAAGCAACCAATCAACACCAATATGGGTTTCCTTGTCCGAGTCTCCTCCTCCACCTCCTCCTTCTCTCACTTCTTTTCTTATTCTTCTTTTGGTTGTTTTTTGAATGGATGTTTCTCATTTCTACCAAACATACATAAAACCTCTTAGTTGGCTTTCTTATCAAAAAGACACCCTCATAATAGACACAAAGCTGAGAACAGGAGGCCAATGAGTGGATCCTCATTAAAATGAAATTAAAGGATCATTTTAACAATATGTCCATCACTTCACTATTCAAATATTTTAAAGTATTGTAAGCCTCTTCCATTTGGGTGACCTGTAAGATCCTGGTATGTGATAATCGCCCGAGCTAGCCCTCAAGCAAGTTTCGCCATATCTTATGCAGGCACTGGGGGCCATAAGGTTTCTTTAGGCACAAATTGCAGAACAATTACTGATGAGAGAAAGGTCATAATAATAGGTTACGGAAGTCTGGCTGTCTTTGGGACCGCTTAGATAGGCCTATTTTGTCCCATTGTTATAACAATGAGAAGGAAGTAGTTTAAGGTAGTTAGAGACAAGCAAACAAAAGAAGGAGCTACATGACTTCGACTTTCACTTCCTGCCTACTCCATTACTTCTAGCATTATGGGAGAAATAACATGATTGAAATGACCTAAAGGTTAGGAGGTGGGCAAGTTTTACCTGGTAGAAAGTAGATTGAATGCTGTTGGCTAAACCTTTCTGAAAGTGAAAAGTAGTAACATTTAACAAAATGCCAAGTTGACAGGAGGGGTGGGAAAGGACTGAAATCACATTTAGTTATTGGTTTTTTCTTCTTTCTAAGTGTGTATCTTTTATTAAGAAAGAAAGATAAAATTGAGATTAGTAGAATGGAGAAGAAGAGAGGGTGGGTAGGTGTTGGTGGAGAGAAGAAGAGAAAAGAGAATTGTTTGCTTGAAAACCAAATGTCTATTATGACACTTCTGCAGCCATAGTCGCTCCAAATGGCATATCAAGAAATCAATAAGATTTTAAATTGTATTCAATCAATAAATATTTCTCGAGCATTTATCCTGTATCAAAAATGACTTTACAAAGCTCAAATCTCTTTCCCTTTAGCACATAAGACTTATTCATTTGAGAACTGTGGATACTTAAAAGGTTTATATAAATGGTATCTGGTCTCAGTAAACTTAAAAGGTCTGACACCAGTTGCAATTCCTTAAAATAACCAGATGGGTGAGATTAAGGAGAAAAAAACTTTTAGAAAAAGATGCACACATACACATAAATATACACAGAAACACTCAAAAGGTAAATTGCAATATGACCAACAGCAAGAATAACCTCGTTACTATTTGCTGGATATTTATATCAATTAAATTACCTCTACCACGAACTATATCTTTTACTTCAAAAACAAACTTACAAGGTGATAGATATATTACCAAGCTTTGAAATTGATGTTTAGTGTAATCTATCCATGAATTTCAAATTCAAGGACACTACTTCCTGGTTATGGGCATAAAGTGAATTAGCACTCAGAAAAATGGTTTCAAGTAGTCAAGCTGGTCAATACATGGTAAGGGGTCAATATCTAGCACAAAGGAAATTTTGAAGAAATTGGAACAAGGACAATTGTTCCTTCTTAAAAAGATGAGATCTTTCTAACTAGAAATTAGAATGCCAATTCAGACAAAAATGCCTTCAGGTTTTCTGCCAATATTGAATTGTATTTATATATTTCTACCAATAATAAATATTTTTTAGCTATCTAAGTTGAAGTATTCATTTCTTATATTTAAAATTTGTTATTTACTGATAACCACACACAGGTCAAATCAATTCAGAATCCCTCTGTTCTCCTGTGATTTTTGGTACTCTTCCCAGCCAAATGATTCTCATGATTTTAGATAAATGATTTAACTTTGGGGTTCTTACATTAATTATTTTTTACATGCCATCTTATACACCTCAAAATTAAGTAGGCTCTTCTAATAAAGAGTGGTTGGTAAGTGTCTTAGAGAATAATAAACAAAATGGAAACATTGATATGGCTAAAAAAGTTTTTAAGGGACAGTACGAACAAAATAAGGATGTTGTCCCTCTAATCTGAACACATAAACGGAAAGGGCAGTAGTGGCTTACTCGGTTTCCAAAGCACTGGGAAGAATACTCTCAAGTATTTGGTAGACTCCTGACTTTCCTAAACAAACTGTGCTCCTTATGAACTAAACGAGGGTAAGTTTTTCTCAGTATATGGAGATATTCCAGCTAACACATGGAGAGGGAATAAGATAATTAGAATATTCTTTTTGCAATCTTCAGTTAATTAACAAACATAAGCAATGTGTGTCGATTCCTTTTAACATGGCAGAAGGGCAGGTAACTGAACAGTAAATGTCCCCTGACCGAGGAACACACCACTTTCTCTCAGGTGTCCTTACTATAAAAATTGAAACTGAGGCCAGGCGCAGTGACTCACACCTGTAATCCCAGCACCTTGGGAGGCCGAGGTGGGTGAGTCACAAGTTCAGGAGTTGAAGACCAGCCTGGCCAACACGGTGAAACCCCGTCTCTACTAAAAATACAAAAATTAGCTGGGCGTGGTGGCGGGTGCCTGTAGTCCCAGCTACTTGGGAGGCTGAGGCAGAAGAATCACTTGAACCCAGAAGGCAGAGGTTGTAGTGAGCCGAGATTATGCTGCTGCACTCCAGCCTGGGGGACAAAGACTCTGCCTCAAACAAACAAACAAACAAAAAATTGAAACTGAATTGTTTCAATTCAACTACCCATTTATAGCAAAAACAAATGACAGAAGAACCCAGCGGACACAATCCTAAATGCTGGAATGTAGGGAAATTCGGTAAAATCCTAAATGCTGGAATGTAGGAAAATCCTACAGGACAAACAACCTGGTTTCCTCAACAAAGAAATGCAAGGGAGGTTTTTTAAAAAATAAAGGAGCCTACAGACGAGAAGAAACTTAAAGATACATCAACCAATTACAATCTGTGTGCATTACTTTAAGTTCCTGATTAAATAGGAAACTATCTTTTAAAATTTTGTGAGACATTTTCAAATTTGAACACTGAAAGGCCATTTGAACATATTAAAATGTATCATCATTTTTAAGTGATAATGGCATGTAGCTATAGTTTTGTAAAGGTCTTTATCTTTTAGAAATGTTCACAGATGAAAGGGTATGAAGTCTGGGGTGTGTTTTGGAATAACCTGGGAGGAGAGCAGTGAGTGCAGCTGGAATGAAATGATATTGTTTAAGAATCAATAATTATTGAAAGTAGATGATGGATGCCTGGGAGTTTAATATCCTACTCCGCCTAATTTTGCATATGTATTTGAAATTTTCTATACTGTAATTAAAAAGTTTGTTTTAAAAGAATCACCAGCAGAGCTAAGATACGGAAAAGAGACGAGCGTCCCAATCAGAAATGTGCTGGTAAGTTTTTAAATAGCAAGAAGGTTGGGGGTGCTGATTCTTAGCCTTTGCTGACTTCTGTGATGTGAAGGTTCCGACCAAGGTGCCTTTCCACGTCACTGAAAGGTGAGCAGGGCAAAGATAGGTGGCATTAACTCTTACCATGCCGCATAAGTGGCCCCAAACTAATGTTTTCTTCCAGACTCTCCTCTGTCTTTGGAACAGCTGAGGTATAGGAAGCCACTTTATTAGAAAGAAGTGTCTACGCACAAGGTATGATGAGCAGTTCTAGAAATTACTTCTTATATCTTTCTTCTGCTGCCTGATATGAATTTCCTTTAGGAGATGGGTAAATCTTTTTAGGTGACCAATCTCATATCTTTAACAGAGATCTTTCTAAAGTGCTTTAAACATTGCTCTGCATTTTAAACAGAAAAACAATTAAATTGTTTTGCTATAGCAGAATTATTCTTATAAACTAATTATTAGTGCTCTCCCCAGGGATAGTTCAGGTCTGTAAAAAAATAGTGTCTACAAAATGGTCCTAGATTGACATGATTTTTACGTGTGTGTGTGTGTGTGTGTGTGTGTGTGTTTGATACAGGGTTTCACTCTGTCACCCAGGCTGGAGTGCAGTGGTGCAGTGGGTAATCATGGCTCACTGCATCCTTGACCTCCCAGACTCAGGTGATCCTCCCACCTCAGCCTCCCAAGTAGCTGAGACTAAAGGCATGTGTAACTACCCTGGCTCTTTTTTTCTGTATTATTTGCTACAGATGGGGTCTCACTGCATTGCCCAGACAGGTCTTGAACTCCTGGGCTAAAGCAATCCACCTGCCTTGGCTTCCAAGATTCTGGGATTACAAGCAGGAGCTGCCGTGCCTGGCCAGGGTTTGATTTTTGCAGCATCTTTCAGGCCATAACATCAGGCTGCCAGCCACTACTTCTTATTTCTAATCTACTGTGAAGCTGAGAAACAAATGCAGTAATTCTCAAGTTTTGTTGTGTTTGATATTTGTACAATTGCTACCCTCTATCAATATACGTTGACCATATATACTTAATCTGGACTTTTGTAATTCAAGCAAGAATGACTATTTCAATGTGGTCATGGAACCTGCTGAGCAATAACTGAATTTCCACTGCACCGACATCTTTGTGTAGCAGATTTATTCAATTATTTGAATTTGAAATATTTTGCACTTGAAATTTCATTCAGATATCTGAAAACAGAAAAGTGAATGTACTGATGCTAGTGATATGATGTATAGATTCATAAGCACAATCCAAAAACGATGGAAATAATTAGGCATGTCAAAGAGATAAAAAGTAAATCACTGAGCATGTCAGAGAATTTTGGCTTCAACTGAATACTTCAGTTAAGACACTCGATTGTGAAGGAAATGAACAAAATTGAAACTATATGTGAAATGCTAGAAATTACACCACTAAAGTTTGTGTACACATTTATTTTTTAGTTGAGAATGGAAACCTTCACTACATTTAGGTCCATTGTTTGGATTTTATACATTTAACTTACAGGCATATTTTAAAGATGTACACATTAGGTACAGATGTAGGATGTTTCCTATTGCCAAGGTGCCTGGACTGCGTGTACAGGCTGCAACCGTAGCCACAAGTCTCTCTGGAGTCCTGGGGTTGCTTCCTTTGCTGGCCTCTTTGGGCTGAGTGGTAAGAGCTCCCTGCTGTTGCTAGCGCCCAGATTCCTCACCATCCCTGGTTGATCTCCCTACACCCTGTCCACACCTCTGTGAATACTCCCTTCATTACACTGCCCTTAATTACCCTGTTAGAGTGAGCCATCTGTCTCCTTTTGGGACTATAGGTGGTAAACTAGGCAAGAAAACCCGGTAGAAGTGAATCATTCCTAAAACCAGGTGGGACATGGTCTCAAGCTCCCTAACTTACTACCTTAACCCACCATGATTTTGTGGCAGAACGTGAGGAAAACCATGGCTGTAACAGAGATGAGGCACACACATTCCCAACTTTTTTAGTGCCATTGGAGTTCTGTTTATACTTAGTGTAGTAATTTTCATTCATGTGAACAAGAATGGGTGACATGAAGATGGTGCATTCCTCATCCAGATATCTGATTTCATTCCTGGTTTGTCAAATCTCCACTGAATATATAAAGACCAGCCCTGTAAGAGGATTAGCAGAACCTGGGGCTAATTCCGTAAAATTAATCTAATCTATGCTCCATGCCTGACATTCTGGGTGATTTAACTACTCCTTATCTCTACATATCTTTTAAATGGGAATAACTTTATCTGAGTGTTGATTAAATTAAGCAATAGTTTAAAAGTTTGCCTTTTTTTCCTCTCCAAAGGCACGAGATAATTAAGATTGTAGGTTTAAATTAAAAAGTTCTAATAATAATAATTTTTAAAGACTTTGTATTTTTAGTGCTGACTCTTTATAGCTTGACATTGGGCTTCCGTCATGATGGCTGGGCCTTGGACCCTAAGAGAAAAGCTTCATTTGAAAACAGAGCACTGTACTTAAAAGATCACTCATGCTATTCATTTTTACTTTACTGTTAAACAGCTGAATCAGTTTTTCTTTACTTACTTTTGCCTGTCCTCAGAAAGTATCATCTAGTTAATTTTAGTTATTTCCAGTGTGGTCGTTTTGACGAAGCAAGGCCCCTCAGACAGTTACTTTCCCGCTCTTTTCCAACTGCCACTCACTTTGGGTTATTTTCTGCAGCAAGCCTGCATCAAAATGTATGTATGAGTAGAAGGTGTGGGGGTTGGGGACGATGGAGGGGAGAGATGGTCCAAAAGCTGGTACTCTTCCCAAAGCCACGCCAAAGCACGCTCTCTCCCACACTGCGGTGATACAAGCCACAATACGGCCAATTGTCTATTCAAGAGAATGACTGCTGGGCACAGAAGAACAAGCACTAGCTGTGGCCCTGGAAAGCCCAGTCTGTGTGGGGGCCCATCCTACCATCAATCTTGTAATCTTGAGCAAGTCAGTTAACTCCTCTGAGTCTGAGTCTCAAGTATGAATTAAAGAGAAGGCAGCTTTGCCCAGCAGACCTCAGAAGGCTTTGGCAAGGCTCAGATGAACTAACAAACATTCTACACGCTTGCAACTGCCAAACTCAAAGCATTGTTATCACAGTTTCTGTGGTTTTATTTAGAAATTCCAAATTGAAGTATTAATCAATCTCTCATTCTCCTGCCATCCAATATTCTGGACTCTGTTATTTGAAGGATGATTCCAGATTCAGCTAGTCAGTCTCTCTCTCTTTCTCTCCTCATTTCTCTCTCTCTCTCTCTCCCTCACACACATACACATTTTATTTTTCTAGAAAAAAGGATGCTTTTTCATTACTTCTCCAAAAGACTTTTCCTTCTGCTTCAGACCACATGTGCTAGTCCTGAGCTGTCATCTCAACTGCGGCCCCAAACTCCATCAGCAGAAATCCCCTACTTGGGTGGCTCACTCGGCCCTCTAAGCTGAACCTTTGGTATCAGCACCTCCAAGGTTCTCCACTCCTGAAAAGCCCGTCTTTCAAATGTGGCCTCTCTCCCCAGCAGTCACCTACATGATATAGAGGTTCTGCTCCCCCAGAGATCCCCTCTTGTTGAAATCCATTTCCTTCCTAGATCTCTAATCCATTATATCTTCTGAGAGGATATTAGCTGAACACTGGCACATCTGCATCTAGTTAAAATTCCATTTTTCCCTGGCTCAAATTTCCCTGAACACACCCAGATACCAGAGTGATTTTTAGAGTGCTTGCTGCAAACAAATACCCCTAGTGACATTACCCCAGTTTGCTTCCATCTTCTGTCTACTGAGGTAGCCATTCAGATCGCTTGTTCACAAGACTGTCAAGTGTTAAAATCAAAGAGCATTGTTCTCTGATTTGAAGTTGTCCTGTTTTTGATTCACCTACACATGAATTGTGCAATTGATCGGCTTTCCCTATTTTAGTGTCAAGAAACTTAGATCAAAATTTCCCCCAATTCCCATGTTATAGGATGAATTGTGCTCCCCTAAAATTTGTTTTGAAGCTCTAATGCTCAGTACCTCAGAATGTGACTGTATTTAAAGGCAGGGCCATTACTAGGTAATTAACTTTATTCAACAACACATTAAAAAGATTATTCATAAATCAAGTGGGATTCATTCCAGGGGTGCAAGGATGATTCAACATACACAAATCAATAAACATGATACAGCACACCAACAGAATTGAGAACAAAAACCATATAATAATTTCAATAGATGCTGAAAAAGCATTCAATGAAATTAAACATTTCTTCATGATAAAAAACTAACACTGGATAGAGAAGGAACTTACCTCAACATGATAAAGGCCATAACTGACAAGACCACAGCCAATATTATACTGAATGAGTGAAAATTGAAAGCCTTTTCTCTAAGATCTGGAAGAAGAAAAGGATGTTCGCTTTTTCACTTTTACTATAGTATTGGAAGTCCTAGCCAGAACAAATAGGAAAGCAAAAGAAAGGCCATCCAAACAGATGGCATGATCTTAAAACCTAAAGGCTGTAAAAAAAATAATTTTAAGACTGATAAACAAATTTAGTCAAGTTGGAGGATACGAAATCAACATATAAAAATCAGTAGTGTTTCTATATACTAAAGTGATCAATCTGAAAAATAAATCAAGAAAACAATTCCATCTACAATAGCTACAAAAAAATAAAACACCTAAGAATAAATTTAACTAAGGAGTAAAAAATATCTACAAGGAAAACTATAAAACACTGATGAAGAAGTTGAATTGAACATAAAAAAAAAAAAAAAAAAGGAAAAGATATCCAATGCTCATGGATTGAAAGAATAATATTGTTAAATGCCTACATTATCCAAAGCAATCTACAGATTCAATGCAATCCCTATTAAAATACCAATGACATTCTTCACATAAATAGAAAAAACAATCTTAGACCTTGTATGGAATCACAAAAGACCCCAAATAGCCACAGCAATCCTGGGCAATAAAATCACAGCTGAAGGTATCATGCTGCCTGATTTCAAATTCTCCTACAGAGCAATAGTAACCAAAACAGCAGGGTACTGGCATTAAAAACAGACATATGGAACAGAATGAAGAAACAAGAAGTAAATCCACACACTTACAGCCAACTCGTTTTTGACAAAGGTGCCAAGAACAAATATTGTGGAAAGCACAGTTTCTTTAATAAATGGTGCTGGGAAAACCAAATATTCATATGCAAAAGAATGAAACTAGATCCCCATCTTTCACCATATACAAAAATCAACTCAAAATGGATTAAAGACCTAAATGTATGACCTGAAACTAAGAAACTACTAGAAAAAAAATTGAAGAAATGCTATAAGACATTGATTGGTCTGGGCAAACATTTTTTGAGTAATGCCTCAAAAGCATAGGCAACAAAAGTAAGAATAGACAAATGGGATTACACCAAGCTAAAAAGGCTTCTGCACAGCAAAAGAAACAAGAAAGTAAAGAGAAAGCCTACAGAATGAGGGAAAGTATTAGCAAACTATCCATCCAACAAGGGACTAATAACCAGAATATATAAGAAATTTAAACAACTTAATAGCAATAAAACAAATAATCTGCTTTTTTTTAAAATAGGCAGAAGGTCTAAAGAGACACTTCTAAAAAGAAGACATACAAATGACCAACAGGTATATGAAAAAATGCTCAGAATCACTAATCGTCGGAGAAATGCAAGTCAAAACCATAATAAAGTATCATCTCACTCCAGTTAGAACAGTTTTATAAAAAAGACAAAAAATAACAGATGCTGGTAAGGATGTGGAGAAACAGGAACACCTGCACACTGTTGGTAGAAATGTAAAGTAGCAAGGCCATTATGGAAAACAGGATAGAGATTTCTCAAAAAACTACAAATAGAACTATCATATGATCCAACAATACCACTGCTGGGTATATATCCAAAGGAAAGAAAATCAGTATTTTGAAGAGATACCTATACTCCCATGTTTGTTGCAGCACTATTAAGACAGAATTTATTTTTATTTTTTATTGATATATCACAATATCTGTTTTATGTTATTGATATGTCCACAACTTTGTTTTATCCTACTCCTTCTCATTTACATTTAATTTAACTTACTGTCTTCCATAAAGTTTTGTGAGCCAATTCATATCCTCTGGAATAAAAACACTATCAAACCATAAACAAACTAGTCCTTGGATGCAATCATTCTTCCTTCTAGTTTCTGGTCTTTACTACAATGAATAGATGATGTCTGGAGCACTGGTATATGTGAAGTAGGTTTGTGGGACTTTTTGCTAAGGTTTTTATGAGACAGATTTATACTCTTTTTACCAAATATTCTAGTGACATCTTTATTATTCCTCCTATTGCTATTCTTACTGCTTTATTTTCAGTAAAAGATTAACATTTGGTGTCAGACTGAGATTTTAAAAAACCTTAGGAACTGGCTTCTAATTGCCATTATTCATAGGAAAGATGGAAATTAGACTTTTTTTCATGAGAAGTATTATATGTCAATGGTGTAAAAGTCAGAAAGGAAATGTGAGTATCACTTCTGAAGAAAAATAAGAAAAAGAAAAGGTATTCATTCACCAAAAATTATGCCTGATACTGATGAAATCTAAGAGGAATTTCTCAGTGATTTTAACTCANAGTACAGAGAGACAGAGGCTTTTTGGGGAAGGTTGAAGCATGAAGTCTGTAGGCCCCATGTATACATGGAAAGGCCTTAAGCTGCAGTCACAGGGGTGCACTCATTGGCAGCTGTCCTCACAGGCACAGGTGAAGCGCCCGTACTGGCTGATGCAAGCCACTTCATGTCAGCATTTGTGAATGGTGCACAGATAATGGGTTGTTACACAAATTTGCTTCCAAGATGCATGGCGAGTGCTATTAAAGTATTCCTCTGAGTATCAGCTGTCACTGTTTGTTAATAACCATCCAGTTATTGGAGTGTTTTGCAAAAATTATCATCAAAACATACAGTGTGAAAAAAAAAAACCTTCTTTAAAAAATAATATTGGCTTGCAGAGATGTTCTGAAGTTCTCCTGGGCAACAAAGGGCAGGTTTGCTTCTATTATAGACTTCAAAGTAATGCTGTCTTTAAACCAGATACGATTCTTAAATGAGGCAATGGGACAGGGTAGCCACACCCAAATGTGTTTCGTGACGGTGCTGTCCTTTCTTTTTCCAATATTTCTCTAGAATTTTCAACCTCATTGTATGTGATAATTCCTACCCGACTGTATTATACTAAACCATGTTCTTTTCTTGCCTCCAGCTGTGGTAATGGGAAATAAACAAGGCTGATATTTACAACTCCATTTTCTTACTTGCTGAAGTATTCTGCGATTTTGTTCCCTGATTGGATTCACACAATTACTGGTTTGCTATTTTCCTAGCTATTGAGCTCAGGTTGCAACTAGATCAGAATTCGACAGCCAGCGTTGTTCACTGGAATGATACCTTCCTGTGGCATAATTCCCACATTATCGTCACTGATTTCCAAGAGCAAAGGGCAACCTAATTTTTAGATCTTGGAGCTCACCTACATGTTTATTATACCCAATGTGGAAGACTTACTTGAAAAGTAACTTCAAGGAAACAAGACAATATTCATTCATGCATGTATCATTCAAATTTCTCCTTTGGATGTTTTTGCTTCTTCCAAAAATTAAAAAGTATATGAATCTTCACATACTTAATTTTGAGAATTTGGTATGATAACTGTAGGCAAATGGGTAATTTGATACTAATGTAGCATCTGAAGAAAAGGCATTATGTTATTCTGTGATATACAGAAAACTTCTGTATTATGTACCATAGATGAGAACAGGCAATACTATTTGCAAAGGCAGTTTTTGTCACATCTGTGGTAAACTAGTGCTAATCTTCAAACTTGCTGTTTACTTGGATGTTAAGAGGATCACTTTTGAGAGATTTTTCCGTGGCAGAAATTGTGGAGCATGTGTGTGTATGTGTATGAGCATGTAAGACTTTTAACATAACTAAAAGTTCATATTGCTGAAATGTATGTCTTCTTTGCCAGCAGGCTCACCTTAAAACCTAGGGGAAAATAAAATCAACTTAAAGCTAGAGGCTAAGTTACAAACAGAAATGAAGCCAAGTTGTGATCACCGTGACTCTCACAGATTTGTCAAATCTTGTTGTTTGGTCCACTAGCCACTGGAGAACATGGTGCACTTTTGTTGGTGTTACTAGGCTGGCTTTGTTCAAGGATTCTTAGGAACTGTCCAGCATTCTTTGAAGTACTGAGTAGCATCAGTTCATCTCAAAGATCACTTGTGTCTAGTGGCAAAAGGTCCAGAAGTCAACGTCTGATATATGTAACTTTAAACTTGCAAAAGAAGTGAATTGTATTCATTCTGGTGCTCACCTTGGGGTATATAAATGCTCTGACACGCTCTTCAATCAGTGCGATCTTTATAATGTCTTCAGTGACTAGACTGAAGAAACCAGCAAAAATGCTACAGGAAACATTTAATACCTACCCTTTTACTTTATTTAGTGTGCTACAGTGCAATCTCCAAAGTACGTTTAATATAATATCAAGAGTTACCTGACATATTTAGAATCCTCACCTCTGTTGTAAAACTTCCATGACACAGATCCTTCTTCCCAGACCATTCTGAGCGCCATCCCACACGCCTTCATGGCCTTAAATTTCAATTTTAAGCCATTACTTTCAATAAAGCTCAAGATGAAAAAAACCTATTTTAACATTCTTCAATATGTAAAGATCACCACTACCAATAATGGCTTTTTCATTACACACATTGAAGTCTCATAAAAATCAGTTATTTCTCCAAATTCAAGAAATTAAAAAGCATAACTTCTGAGTTGGTGGTATTTCCTACAACTCTCATAGTTTTGAATTTACTGACCATTCTGGAAACTTTTGGTTCAGTTGCCAAAAAACACATTGAAAAGTAAATCCTTTTTGTAAGCTCCCTTAGACTTCTTCATGAGTCACTTGAAATAGAATCAAATTTCCCTGAATGTATTCTTCCATTGTTATTGGGAGAACTGGGTAAAATGAGAAATTGGGGGGTATCAAAATAACTAAAATTAGTTTATTAAACCATATATTTTAAATATACATTTTGAAAAATTTTGCAAGAAAGGATTATATGAGAAAAAAAATCTCAATTTTGTGAAAAAGAATAGATCTGGTGTATCTTTCACATGTCTTCCTAATTTGTAAATAGTACTGTTATTAACAGTATTATTTCCTACGTTAAACTCTCTTCTATCCAAATTATTTATTTTGTGCTCACTGTAAGATGATGGTGTAGCCAATATGAGGAAGACTTAGAATGTGCTGCTATTATTTATACTGAAAAATAAGGTTTATACTTGTGAGATCTGACAAGGAACTATATTGAATGAATAGCTCCTCGGGGCAAAAACTGTATTTCATTCGTAATTGTATGTCTACCTTTAGCTTTTAGCCCAGTGCCAGACACATAACAACTGCTTGATATTTATTAAATGAATAAATCAGTCATGTTTTTAATTATAATTGTGCATTAGATATTGTAACCTAGTTAGAAGAGCTATCGTCTTATGAGCTACGTGTATATATACATATATATGTGTGTATGTGTGCGTGTGTGTGTGTCTATATATATATAGAGAGAGAGAGAGACACACACACACATACACATATACATGCATGTATGTATTTTTTTCCTCCAGGATTTCACATTTTCTTGACTTGGGATTAAATTCAAAATTCTAAAACTCCTTGGGAAATATTATGGTTTTAAAGGAAGACTTCTCCTCAGGCAATTTTCCCCAGTCTTCACAGTAAAAGCCTTCATCTGCATTGCCAGACCTCTCATAAACCTTGACATGGCACTCTCCTATGTCAATTTTCATGCTTCATTATAAGAACAAGATGAGTGATATTACACCAAAGGACTTTCTGTTAATTCATAACCTTTGAAAGTCACTGGCTTCCAAATATAGTGACATTATCCCCAAATTTTGCTTTTTGATCTATAGTACATTTTATAATTAATCTGCACAGAATGAAAGATAAGCATTGAGATCAAGTTGCTTTGCATAAACAAACTAAGAAGTTAAAATAAGAAAATCTAACATTTTTCCCTGGATCAACTATAGCCAAATGCAAAGCATGGTATTCACAAGGGTCAAACTGTCAAGGAACAAGATAAATTAACACTAAGAATAGTGAGATAGAATCATGAAAGCTCAAATAATTATTTTAAAAAGGAAAGGCCTTTTGATATTAACAACAAACAAACAAAAACCCTGTTGGGTAATAAATGTTTTAAGGTTGATTTTTTTTTTAACTTTCATGTATTAGATTCCCTGAATAACAAAACTAATATCTTATTAATATGAAACCACTAATGCCATAATGAGTGTTATGAAGTATTAAAATAATTATCCACTGAGATAATGCCAGATAATCACTAAGCTGAGTGAATGCTTCAGCCTGAATCAATAGTGTGTTCAGTACATCCATTTGGCAAGATTGTTCCCAAGTGGTTACAGCCTATTTTTTTAGTGTGTTTCTAGGACAAAGTCCCCAAATAAGCAGAAATGACCATCTTTATTTTATCTCTTAAGGAAATGATATGGAAAAAGCATAATCCATTCATCAGTGCTTCACAGTACCAGGAGAAAATCAAATTCAGAGTTTGGATGGTTGTCCGGTTCAAAACAATGAGTAGGTTACTTTCTTCTTTTTGTTTTAGTCCTGAAGCTTCGTGGACTGTTTAAGGTACAGTATTGCCACTTGAAGTCAGAAATTAGATAACACAAATGCAGGCACACAGAAATTCTGAGCGCTACATCTGTGTAAAGTATAATTAGTGCTTTCTGCTATTACTAGTGCCATTGATGTCTCTCAACAGACCTTGATGTCCTTTCCCAAGTCAGTAGGAGGCTAACATAAGACCTAGGTCAATTCGGTGTTAACTGGTTTCTCCATCTTTCCAGGTTAAAAGATCTGTTGCTCCACTCAGTGTTATGGACCCAGGAAATCAGCCACTAAGGGACCCAGGAAATTAGACACTAAGGGACTATGACCTTTGAAGTAAATAAATTTTGCCTGTATACAAATTTCAGAGGATATCAACTGTTCCTTAATACTACCCTTAATATTATACATATATATATGTGTGTGTATATATAGTTTTAATGTTTATGTTATATTTAATATGTATAATATATATAAAATACAAATATATTTTATATTTACTAAAATATTAAATGCATATGTTACAAATGGCTTAATAAAAAGTGACTTAATATCTTGTCCTTGCTATAGTTCAGAAGTAATTAGTATTCTATTCATTTGTAAACATTAGAAATTTTTCAATACATTTAAACTTTTTGAAGAGTATCATAGAAATTGAAAGATCAACTTTTGCTTTGGGATCATTTATGCTTCATTGAAAGTTTACATGATGCTCCTCCCCATCTTTCATTCAAAAGTCTAAACTTAAGACGGTGTGAGATTACAGTAAAAGGAGAATGACAGAATTGAGCCAGCTACCTAAAAAAGCTCAGGCAAAGGATGCTCTTCTCTCAATTCTGAGAACTTGTTCCATTATTTCAGCTAAAAACCTTGTTTCATTATCATACATCACAGAGTCACTTTAAAAGTGTATACAGATGAAATGTATACACTCATTATGTGTTTCCTGAATTCTCTTCAAAGAACACTTGCCAGAAAATATATATTAATCAGAAATTGTTGCTTTATTCTCACCATGGATGAGACATATAAAACACTCTTGGTCATATAGTAAATTCTGAAATTATAAACATTTGAGTGTATTTTGTAATAGAATGTGTTCTCTGAAATTGCTCAGAAACCAAAACTGGGGAGAAGGCTAAGCTCCCTGTTGAATACTTCCAAGTACTGGATTAGCAGGTAAAATGAGAATCACACTTTCAATAACTGCTGAACATGTGGGAACACGTGCATACATCCCTAAGACTTTGAGTGATGTGGATTTTACCACTTCCTCTTACGATGTGATTTCATATTTTCGACATGAGAAAAATAAACCCCTAACAAAAACCGTTTGCTTTTAAGAAAATCCAGTCTCTTTTCACAGATTTGTGCTGGTCTCTAACATCTGACTTATTATAAACTACGATAACAACTTTGGTTAATTTTTCCACAAAGCTTGCAAATTCTGAAGGTATTTGAGTGTATTATGATACATCATTAGCTGCCAACATGGATCTAACCCACTGCACGTTTTGTCCAACCTGACTCGTAGCACCCATTGTGTTGTCATGTTTTTCTTTTACTTTTCCTTGCTCTCCTTTCTTTTTCCCTCCCTCTTTCCTCCCTTCCTACTTGCCTTTATCTTCCCAACCTTTATTATTTTTTTGCAACACTTACTTGCAAAGATGACTTAGTAAAAAGTCATTATTACTGTCTGGACTTTTGTCATGATAGTCTGTACTTTTGAGAACAAAGGCTGTGTTCAAGTACTGAACCTCAGTAGTACTCACTTTGGTCCCTGCTTTCTGTACTTTCCGGCACTCAGAATTAATGTAATATTTTAAATAAACTGAGGCTTTTATCCTTTTTTTAATTTGCAAGGTGAGCTGGAGTCTATTTGAACCTGTTGGATTAAAAATATCCTTGGTAGGAATATATGAACTTTTTTTAGCTGGAAGCTAGCTAACTAGATTGAGAAATGTGGGATTGGGCACACTTTCCAGGATGTTTCATTTGGGAATGGGAAATGGAGGAGAAGTTTGCCCAGAGAACAGATGCCAACAGGTAATGATATGGAGAGGCTGAATACAGAATTGGCACACTGGAGTTTTTCCAGTTGCCTCAGTCAGTTTGTGGCTCTAGCAATTTCTCTGCTTTGTTCACATTGTTTACTTTGCTGGTGTTTTCATATTACCTGGTTTCATTCACACACTTCCATTTAAGCCAGTCTCACTGATCAAGAAGCCAGGGGAACTGATGAAGTGATCAAAAGGTCTACGAGGGTAGGTGAGACTGACTGAGGATTAGTCACTTGTTCCCACACTGGAGTTTTAAATGGCACTTATATACTTATTCTACATAAAAGAAAATAGATTCATAGAGATATTCGGCATGTCCTTAACCACCCATCTCATCTGGGGTGCTACGAAAATCCCTAGAAATTGCAGGATCATTGGGTTATATCTCTTGTAATTATGGTGACCAGGTACTCAGTATTGTCTGATAGTTTGAATTTAAAATATTTTATGCTATATCTTCATAAGAATATTTGTGACCAACATTTCAAAACACACAGAAATCAGACACATTTAACTATTTAAATGAGCAGTGCCATAACATGAAAGTAGTTCCCTCTCTGGACAGCACAGGGCATGTTTCCAGGCCTGCTGGGGGAATCCTGCACTCCACCATGGGACAAGTAAGACCACCTAGAATGATGATGATCACATAGTGGTTAGAAGCCTCATAAAAACATCTTAGAACTGGATGGACTCAGGTTTGAATCCCTGCTTTACCACTTACCATTGTGCCTTGTTCCTCTCGGAGCCTTGGTTTGCCAGTCTGTTCATTAAGAATATCTGCCACTGCCTTAGGGAGTTGTTATGGGCATTAAATTTAAAAATGGATATAAAGAACAGTGGTTCACACAGAGTCAATGCAAATTTATAGCTATAATTATTTTGCTACAAAAAAATAATTTCAAGTTTATGAAGAACTTAAAAGGCCTATTCACTGGAGAGCATGACAGCTATTCAGACAGCTTTACGTGATCTTGCTGCAAAAATGGAGCTCTCCCCAACTCCATCCCTACCCACTACCACCTTATTCAGGTGAAATACCACCTTATTCAGAAGAAATTAAATGTGTCAACCCCATTTAGTCCTATGCCCTTTCTATGCTAATGCTAACAAAAGTGTCCTCTTTTTAAGAAGAGTTGAACCACAGGGAGGTTGGCAATCTCAGATAGAAGTAATATTCTGTTTCTCTATGGAGTTATAGATCCTCAGTATCCTAATAATCACCCCCACCTACAACACAGACACGCACACACACACACACACACACACACACACACACAGAGTCTTGTAGCTCATTCCAGCCTCCAGTAGTTACAGACATACCCTATCTGAAACTCTTTATGAATTCAGATCTAGGTGGCTGAATCATCCGACAGCTGAAATCTGGCCCATGGATGCCTTTCGTGCTGAAGCAAAGCCTTTACAGAGTGTTTCAATACTGGAAGGGCTCACTGTCATGCTTGTTAGCGTCTTGCTCCAGTACACAGAAAAATTGATTCTTTTCGCAGGTCAAATTATTTTTGTATTTTTCTTTTTTCATGCACAGTAACTCCATTCTTTTACCTGGTCAGTTCCTTTAAGAAAGATTCAGTTAGGGGAGCTGCATCTTATTATCTTCTGCCACCAATGCATGTGCAAAGACAGTTTAATTCTTAAGGAGAGAACCATTTAAGTGTGACCTATTGTGTTAGTCTGGATGCTTTTCATATCAAGCACCGGGGAATTAAAGAGGTCTTTAATTTGTCTAAAGCACATTGATAATTTACATTGAACTTAAAGTTCCCATTGCCTTTTCCAATCAGCTCAACTATTCCCAGATATTCTAAAATGAATTTTAAAGAATAATAAAATCTTCAGCTAACATCTCTAAAAAGGATCCCTAGACTAATATAATAGCTCACAGGAAGATTTAAGATGGCTAAAATAATTTCCCAAAATTGTACACTAATTGTCTTAAACACATCCCACCTAATTGGTAGTCATAACTTCAATCTCAGCACTGCTCTACATTGATTTGTTACCAGTATTACTGTGGTTGTCCAAATACATAAAAGCAGTATGATTCCAGAAATGTGGCCCATATAGGTTTGAGTAAATACTACAGCTTCTGGATGGATAGATTTGTTGTTAAAACAATAAAATTATTGTGGAAAAAATAATAGAGATGCAATTGGTAATACATGCAGAATCCACCTGCCAGTAGCCCAAAAGTGACCTTTTGAAATGAAGGAAGATGATAATAAAAATAACTACTATATATTGAGCACTTAATGTGAAATTTGTTGTTGTTTTTTTTTTAAGAAAGAGAGAAAGAAAGAAAAATAATAATAAAGGAAAGGAAGAAAGAGGAAGAGGGAGAGAGAACAGGGGTGTTGCTTTATTGCCCGGGTTAGAATGTAATCTAAAAATGGGTATGCCTGTAATTGTGTTTAATAATAGAGACATAAAAAAAAAATGAGGGAAGAAAATAATTAACAAACAGCCAACCAATATTTCATTTAAACCTGTAAATACGTGTGATGTAGTACTGATAAGAGTGTATATTTTGTGTATTTAAAGTGGAGAGTTCTATGAATGTTAATTAAGTCTACTTGTTCTGGATCTGAGTTCAAGTCCTGAATATCGATGTTAACTTTCTGTCTCATTGATCTGTCTAATGTTGATGTTGAAGTCTCCCACTATTATTGTGTGGGAGTCCAAGTCTCTTTATAAATTTATAAATCTGGGTATTTCTGTGTTGGGTGCATATATATTTAGGATCTTTAGCTCTTCTTGTTACATTGATCCTTTTATCTTTATGTAATATCCTTCTTTGCTTCTTTTGATCTTTGTTGAAGTCTATTTTATCAGCAAAAATTGCAACTCCTGCTTTCTATTTATTTATTTTTGCTCTCCATTTGGTTGGTAAATTTTTCTCCATCCCTTTGTTTTGAGTCTTTGTGTATCGTTGCATGTGAGATGGATCAGGATGTAGCATACTGATGGGTCTTGGCTTTTTTTGCCTGTCTGTGTCTTTGGATTGAGGGATTTAGTCGATTTTAATTTAGAATTAATAACAATATATGTGTGTTTGATACTGTCATTTAATGTTAGCTGGCTGTTTTGCCCATTAGTTGATGCAATTTCTTAATTATGTTGATGTTCTTTATTTTTAGGTATTTTTTAGAAAGGCTGATACTGGTTGTTCCTTTCTATTTGTAGTGGTTCTTTCAGAAGCTCTTGTAAAGCAGGCCTGGTGGTGATGAAATCTCTGAGTGCTTGCTTGTTCACAAAAGATTTTATTTTTCCTTCGCTTGTGAAGCTTAGTTTGGCTGGATGTGAAATTCTGGGTTGAAAGTTCT
The DNA here is from genome assembly GCF_001604975.1 of Cebus imitator. Taxonomy (NCBI): domain Eukaryota; kingdom Metazoa; phylum Chordata; class Mammalia; order Primates; family Cebidae; genus Cebus; species Cebus imitator. The sequence goes on along the minus strand of NW_016107426.1, from coordinate 4,910,198 downwards.
TTTCTTTAAGGATGTTGAATATTGGCCCCCACTCTCTTCTGTCTTGTAGGGTTTCTGCTGAGAGATCTGCTGTGAGTCTGATGGGCTTCCCTTTATGGGTAACCCGACCTTTCTCTCTGGCTGCCCTCAGTATTTTCTCTTTCATTTCAACCCTGGTGAATCTGGCGATTATGTGCCTTGAGGTTGGTCTTCTTGAGGAATATCTATGTGGTGTTCTCTGTATTACCTGGAGTTGAATATTGTCCTGCCTTGCTAGATTGGGAAAGTTTTCCTGAATAATATCCTGAAGCGTATTTTCCAGCTTGGATTGATTCTCTTCGTCACATTCAGGTACACCTATCAAACGTAGATTAGGTCTTTTCACATAGTTAATGTGAAAACATAGATAATGTTTTATCAACATTATCTCATTGAATCTTCAACATGCCTGGGAAGTATGTACTGTTTTCATTCCCACTGGAAACATGTCTTGGAGAGATTTGAGTTGACCAAAGTTCCAAAGATAGGAAGCAGCAAAGCTGAGACTCGGGCCCACTTAACATCAATACCATGCCTGTATCTATGAGGCCAGCCTGCCAGGCTTCTAACTGAGCGTGAACTCTGGTCTTACGGAGCCATCACCTGGGCTTCTTTTTTGTAACATTGCCGCTAGTGGGCTGGATCAAAGACAGCAAATGGCCCTAAGTCACGTAGCTAATCACCATAACGAGGCTTCATCCAGCATGATCATGAAGCAATTTGTCAGGTATGTTTCTTGGCCAAGAAGTAGCTTGCTGTATTGGGCTTTACAGCGATTTCCCATAGTGTGTTCTTTTGATTTTCATCATCTATTATGACTAAAATCAACATGAAAAGCACATTTAAAACAAAGTGGCTTGGGGGTTGTCGGCTGTTAGGTTTCTTTCTAAGGCCTCTGCAGGCCCAAAGCCAGCCTTTTGCCAGATGCTTGTGTGTTGTACTGTATTCCTATTTGGCTTGTTCTGATACAGGTGGGATGAAGGGAAGGGGTACACATTCCCACGGGATCTGCAAATGTCTCCTGCGTTCAATGATTTCTTTGTAAAACCTTCTCAGGCAAAAGGAACTCCTGCTAGACTTCAGTTCAAAAGGATTCAGAGCCAACACCTAAGGATATATTTTGCCTTATCTTTTATTCACTCCTAAAACTAAGGGTAGCTGATTTCTCTTCACTCAGGTCTATGTTTACTTAGTAGAGCTGAGAATTGTAAGAATTACCTCTACTGTTCTGATCCAAAAATAAGAAATAATTAAAACAAGAGTATAGTTTTAAAAATTAAGTAGAAAATAACCCAGAAACCAACATTGCTATGGTAAACTTGCTTTGTGTCTAATGATCACTTCAGCTCTGAAAGATTCTCCAAAAGTACTAGGAGATATAAAAATGTGGGTGAGGCTTGGTCCTGGATAAATGACTGGAGGCCTCCATGGAGCTTTGTTTCCATTTCTCATCTTCTAAGGTCCTTTTCCTTTCCTCCCTTCCCCTGCTGGCCCCCACGAAGACCTGAAATAAAAGCAAGAGGAGCAGCAAAGTCTAATTGTTTTCTCGTCTGGCCCTTCCAGGGCTTTATCTGCTTTTTGGCAAACTGTAAGCCTGGCAGCATGGTGATGGGGCAGGGGTGAGGGTAGGCGAGCAGTCGTGGATCCTGATACTCAGACTTTTGCTAAGTGAACTATCTGTCAGATTCTTTCTTTTGGATACCACCCCCCTATAGACAGGTCAATAGGCAGTTTTCCCTGAATGGGAAGCACAATGGACAACCTTTATAATTCTAGGGTTTGAGACGATAATACCTGCATTATAGGCAAGTGGGACTCCCGTGGGCCTTTAAAATGCAGTTTGGTGTTTTACGGGATTCAGCCTAGGAGCCTTATAATCTGTTTGGTAATGAGCCTTCTTCCAATGAGATCTGAGCTCTCCTTATGTGGCTGTCTCCATCTTATCCTTTAGATCTCGGCTCAGATACTGAATCCTGAGAGGGGAATTTTGTAGTTCCCCCTCTCTAGCCTCAGTGCCCAACTTCTTTCTGTTGGAGGACGCTGTTCTTTCTTAATGTAAACCTAACACAACTTCATCGTTACTGTTCATTCTTTTACTTGCCTGTGGTCTCTCTTTTCTACTAGGAGGTAAGGCCCATAAAGGCAGGGCTATGTCTGTCTTGTTCATCATCGTTCCCCAGTACCTGAGACATGGCAGGTGCTCAGCAAGTATTTTCTCCATAACAAATTAAAAGTGACCCTTATAATGATATAGCATCACACTTCCATGCTCTTTCATGTCCAGCCTCTATATCCACAATGTCATGGGAGTAGCACTGAGACAGGCTGGGCAAATACTATCTTAAGTTATGAATGTAGAAATGAAGTGGAGGTGGTCAGGCTTCCAGTATGCACACCCTTGTGTAGTCTCTTCCAGTACTGAATAACACCGATATGTACCACCGATGAAGTAATAGAAAAATGACAAGGTATGGCTTCCTAAGCTATACGGTAGAGGACACTGAGGCTTTCGCCTCTCCTTCCTGTATCACTTACACTGGGGAAAGCCAATTGCCATGTCATGAGGACACTCAAGCAGCCCTGAGAAGAGGTCTACACAGAAGGAAATGAGGCTGCCTGCCAGCAGCCCAGACTAACATGTAAGCCATGTAATTGATGATCTTGGAGCAGACTCTCCAGCCCCAGTTAAGCTTTCAGACGACCACAATTAAGCTTTCAGGTCGCCACAGCCTTGGCCAGCATTTTGGTTATAGCCTCACTCAGCTAAGCTTCTCCTAAATTTCTGGCCTATAGAAACTGAGATAATAAATGTTTGTTTTTTGAAGCCACAACATTTTGGAGTACTCTGTTACACAGCAATAGCTAACCGGTACTCCAGTCTCAGAGAGGAATGCCAACCCCTAATCCTCTCTCCCATCTTTCCCCCTTTTACCATCGACTCCAAACTTCCTGTCTCCTGCCAAAAAAATCCCCAAGTGTATGTATGGAGTAAATATAAACCAAAATACAACATGTAGAAGGTGCTCCACATTATCCCACTAGAGCCTCCTTTAGCAGATAAATCATTACCATTCACTTTATCTTGAAGAGAACTGAAAGAAGCTACTTAAGAAACTAGGTAACCGACTTTTGTGAAAGTCAGATTATAGACTTGTCAAGATCGGAGTAGCTACTAGACCAAGCCTAGATGTTCCAGGGAATCCTTTATGTTAAATTTTATGTTAAAATGTTTTAACATAAAATAGCTATAAACTTACTTATAAGTGGTGGTGGGAGTCTGATGCGTGCTGTGGAAGCTGGAAAGGTAGTTTTAATTTGCATTTTAGGCTTTTAAGAACAACATTTTCTCACTGGAGCTGACTCAAATACCATTTTAGTATTTATATAAGGAAAGCCTGAACAAAGTCATATTCATTCATTAATGAGCTTTACAATACCAAACATAAACTTGCCTTGCAAAAGGCAAGATAATCTGTCATTCCACATATTTGAATACATGCTGCCGGTCAAATCATCCCCCAGTTACTCCCTGACCCTGCTCGCCAACAGAACAACCAACATAACAGCTCACGGAACAGTCCTTAAAACAGAAGACTTTTACAGTACTTTTATGTGATCTCACCATTGTGCTCCAGCCTATGTGACACAGCAAGATCTTGTCTCAAAAACAAAAAAACAGTAAGTCAAAAAAAAGTAAGTCAATAAATAAATAAATATATAAATAAGTAAAAAAAAAAAGTAAGTAAGTTAAAAAAAAAAGTCAGTCAGTCAGTTGGGGGGGCATCAGGGGAAGGTGTTGACTTTCACTTTTAAATAAAAAATCACTTCTTCATCCACATGCCCTCCCCACTTACATTTTTCTTATGACAGCCCTTTAAAATGGTCATCTGGCCTCAGCTCATACTCTCCCCTTTGCCAAGAAATAAACCTGGTCCAATTGTGTGTGTTTCTCAGTTGCTCTAGAGTAATTCTCCAATGGCAATGGATAAAAGGCATAAAAATCTGTAGATTTGTCTCTCTTTATCACAGCCACAGTTACCATTGATGGAAGGTAAATTTCATTAAAGACATGAATTATTCTTCCTGGAGTCATGCTCATTCTACCCTGGTAGCAGGTATTCTCCCAGGTGAGTGTGTGTTGGAGGTGGGGTGGAAGGGTATCTCCGGGTCCTGGTTGCCACGTCGAACTCCATCAGCGCCATCTCATCCCCATTCCCAACCTTTTGCTCACACTCCCAGGAGATACAGTGGCTGACAGAAGAATCCCAGCTTTACCACTTATTAACTGTGTAATTTGAGTCACATTATTTAATTCCTCTGAACCTCAATTTTTCATCTTTAGGCATTCACCCTGCCCACCTCACAGGGTCTTAGAAGAATTAAATAAAATATTTGTGAAAAAAAAATTTTTAATTTCTTAAAAATTTTTGTTGGTACATAGTAGGTGTATATATTTATAAGGTACAGGAAATGTTTTGATATAGGCATAATAATTTTTAAGTGAGCGATAAATACATGAAATATATTGCAGCAGCTGAACATCTCACTAAAGCTTGTAGCAAGAAATATTAGTGGATAAATGGCAGACTCTATTGGAATAATCACTGCTGTTCTAACATGCCCCAAATATGATAATATGTAGATGATGATAAGTTCAATGAACAAAAGTAGATGAGCAAAGGCATATAGGAAATGTGGGGTTGGACCGCAATACGTATCAGCTGTCAAGGTCATTCTCACTAAAAGGTAACAAAGAAAAAAATATGAGACCCTTCATGAATCTCTGTATTATTTTATCGTTCAGCAAATATTTTTAAGATGCTTTTTATATGCCAAGTATTGTTCTATGCTCTGGAATGAATAAAACTGAGTCAGTGGCCTGCAACAGTGGCTCATGACTGCAGTCCCAGCACGTTGGGAGGCTGAGGTGGGTGGATTGCTGGAGCCCAGGAGTTTGAGACGAGCCTAGGCAACATGGCAAAACTCTATTCCACAAAACATACAAAAAATTCGCCAGACACGATGGTGTGCACCTGTAGTCCCAGCTACTGGGAGGTGGAGGTAGGAGGATCACTTGAGCCCAAAAGCTGAGGCTGCAGTGAGCCATGATTGCACCACTGTGCTCCAGTCTGACTGACAGAGCAAGACCCTGTCTCAAAAAAATAATAACAATAATAATAAAAATAAAAAGTGAATAAGTCAGTTGGGGCCCTGGGGAAGCTGTTGATCTAAGTAACTTTAAAAAATCATGTTTTGACTGCAAACCATTAAGACTAAACAAAACTGTACTGTGTTTACTGTACTCTAGTTGGTGACTTCTCTCATGGGGGTATAGGCTAGCAATTATGAAATTGCTGTACAGATATACTTCGACTGAACAAATCAGCAAATGGATGGTGCATGATGAGAACGAAATTTCTACCAGCTGGTACAGAAAGTCACAGATAAGCCAGGAGGGAAGTCCAGAGTGAACCATATGGCACTGGATTAGATTCAGAGACATCAGTGTGAACTCATGTTTAGCTTATAGAGACACAGATAGTTTGAAAGAGCAAAATTATAGCTATGTGCCTATACATAGGTTGCTATAGACAGACAGAGACACACACACACACACACACATTTCCTAATTCTCTCCCCTGAAAGGGCCTGGAAGTAATGACACCCTATTAGCAATCTTGATTTCCAATACCATAAAAGGATCAATAAAAGTTTTCAATAGAAGTTCTTGAAAACTTAACTGATTCTAAGGCTGGGGCAGGAAATATAAAAGATAAGGCTGGAACTGGAGCATCTTTTTTTTTGTTTTTTTTGAGACGGGGTCTCACTCCCATCACCCAGGTTGGAGTGCCATGGCGCCCTCATAGCTCATTGCAGCCTCTACCTCCTGGGCTCAAGCAATCCTTCCACCTCATTTTTTTATTTTTTGTAGACATGAGACCTCACTATGTTGCCCAGGCTGGTCTCAAATTCCGGCGTTCAAGCAATCCTCCCGCCTCGGCCTCTCAATGTGCTGCGATTACAGGCATGAGCCACTGCGCCCAGCCAGGAGCATCTTTTAATGACAAAAAAATAAGGAACTGCTTAAATGATCAAAGGATGGAGGGTGCGCATCGTGGCACACAGGAACCAACTTGAAAGAGCTTCCAATGGTAAAAGATGAAACAATTTGAGCCATAAAATAAATGACAGTTTTGGATTATAACCCAAAGTATAAATAAATATCAATGAGTTCCTACTGATATAAATAGACAGTTGGATAAATAAATGAATGGGAGAGAGGAGACAGATCTACGATACAGAAAAATCCCAAATCATGTATGTGGATATGCCCTCTTCGGAAAGGTAGAGCTTATTTCCCCACAAAACACCACGAATATGGGATGTGCTTAGTAATGTACTTCCAAAGAGCAGAGCATGTAAGGGGTGAAGGGAATGGGGTAACCTCAGAGGAGAAACCTGTCAAACACTACGTTAGCCCGATTAATATCGTGATAAGTCATGTTGATATTATGCACCCTTGATACAGTACATGCATTTTAACTTTGAAGTCTTCCTCTTCAAAGCATGTTAACTTCAGTATAACTTCAAGAAAACATCAGACAAACTTTTGGACTTTCTACAAAATATCTGCTTAATACTTCTCGAAATTGTCATAGTCATCAAAAGCCATGCAAAGTCTGAGAAAGTGTCACAGAACAAATGAACCTAAGGAGACGTATCATCTGAATATGCTGTGTTTCCCAGGTGAAATCCTAGAACGAAAAAAGGACATCAAATAAAAACTAGTGAAATCTGAAGAAAGAATCGTTTAGTTAATAGTAATGTACTTAGTTGTGGCAAAGTAATTACCATAGTAATTAACATAGATGCTCACAGTAGGGGAAATTCCATGCAGAATATATAGGAACTCCCTGTGCTATCTATGCAGCCTTTCTGTGAATCTAAACTTATTCTTTTTTAAAGTTTATTTAAATTTAATTTAACGACAACAAAAGATAAATGTCAGACACTACTCTTGTCCTTATGGAGTTGACACTAATCAAATAGTCACAAAAATGTTTCACTTTATTTTGTATTTTGTAAGTGCTATGAAGGCACGGTGGAAGAAAAGTGAAGAGGCCATGAGAGAAGAAACTTGTGGTGAGGAGACTGACCTCATCTCTTAGGACAGAAAGCAACACTGAAAAGGCCATTTGATCTAAAGGAGGTATAGGTAGGAGCTTCCAGAATGGAATGGAGGATGAGGAGAAGAGTTTTCCGTGCAGAGGAAACAGGGCATGCAAAATTCTCTAACTTGAGGCTACATCTAATGTCTCTGGTTTCGGTTTCCTCATTGTACACTAGAGTTTAAAATCAAAGGATTTTAGCATCTTACAGGCCCGAGTTTGAGTCTCAGTTCCAGCAGTTATTAGGTGTATGGACTTGGAGGCAAGTTACTCAAACTTTCCTTTCTCGGGGGTGGGAATAATAACTCCTAGTTTATGAAGCTGTTTTAAGAACTGAATGAGATAAGGAACGTAACATGCCCAGCAGAATATCTGGCTTTATAGGAAGTGTCCAAAGAATGATAGTTATTAATTACAATAAAACTGTGATCATCAAAAATGTGAGGGGCTGGATGAGATTATGCCTGAATTTTCCTCTCACTATTGGATTTGACAGACCGGTAGCTGTAGGTATTTGCAGTTTCTACGGGAAAGGGGCTATTCGTATTATGAAAGCAGAGTAAAGCAGCAGCTTCTAGAAGGAATATAGGTGCAGGTCCAGGCATCTTCTACTTAAAACCCTACCTTTTATGTAAAACTAAACACTTTTGAAAGAAAACACTGAAATCTACTCAGGGGACATATAAATGTTAATACAATGTCAAAATCCAAAACACAGAGTAAGACAAATAAGGTCATTTTCAAGGGAAGTAACGTAGGTAGAAGATTTTTTTTTTAACGTGGGTACAATTCAAACCAAAACAAATACTTTTTCAGTTTTCTCATTATTTAGCAAAACAAAGCAATCAAAATATTATGGCTTTTCTGAATCCAGGTGTGATCATCAATAACTTAGATGTGTTTTTGTGGCTATAATTAGAAAGAACTGCTTCTTGATGTCCCACTTACACAGAGTAGAAAAACGGAGAGTAGAGCTGAAAGGTTCCTCAGAGACCACATAATGCCATGGATAGGATAAGAAAACTAAGATCCAAGTTATGAAGAAGTTTGCTTCAGGCCAGAGGCAAGACCAGAATGCAATTTTTAGCTCCTTTTTCTTCCTACACCATTATTACCCCTCAACCACAAAGCCCCCAAGTGGTGTAAGATTCTCAACTATGATGCAGCGTAAGATGAAGGCCTACCCACTCACAAAACTATGTTATTATAGTAAGAACAAGCTATAGGCCACCAGTAAGAAATATCTGTAGTAGACCGTAGTAGCAATGTTTAAAAACAACTTCAGTTACAATAAAAACAAGACTTCTTGTTTAATCTAAATCTGGCTGTAGTGCAATTTCCTCTAAGAAATTGTCTAGGGATAGGGTGAAAGGGTTAAGTCTGTGAAGCACATTTTTCAGCCACTAGCTGTGGTATCCTGGTAATTACTGAGGCTTACTGGAGACCACACCTTAGATAAACCTGTAATGCTGAAGTTTTTCTGCAAACATTTTCTCTCCTGCAAGCTGTGGCTTGTTTCTTTCATAGATTTGTCCTATGTTTTCAACTTGATTTTCCAGTGGCTAGTTTATACTTGGTAGAGCCAACAAATCATGGTCTGTTGGTTTAGCTTCATATCTTCTTGGTGCCTGTGTAAGACAACCATGCCAGCTATGTGGTAATGAACACAGTCAAGCCAGATGAATTATTTTCCTACTACAGGAATACTATTTTTTTTTTTTTTAAAGAAAAACTGGTTCAGGTAAAGGTTGCGATTTAATTTCCCTTGTTTTATTCACTGATTTTAAAAATAATATGGGCTTTGCTTGAGACTGTAATTTTATTCATATTTCACTTAAGTGAACATTTCATTTTTCTCCTTTTAAAAAAATTCCATTTTGTAAACAAGGCCAGTACAAGAACAGTCTGAGGACAAGGTGGTGCTTAGTGTGACAAAGGTGTGTGTATCCTTGGGAAAGTCAAACTCCATCGTGGTGTTCTATGAAAAATGAAATGACAATCAAGAAATCATGTTTTGGTCATGTCAGTCTAAAAAGCACACAAAGCAAAGCAGTTTGTGTTTTAAGTTTTAGCAGTTCTCAACTGCAAGTTACTCTTGAGGGTAAATATACCTTTGGCAAAAAAAAAAATCATGAGACATCTAGGTCAATGGGGATGTACCTTCTGGCTTTGCAAAGAAAGGTGATGCTCCCATTTTTCTCTCCAGCTCCCTACATCCCACCACCACCATTTCCACCAGACCCAGGAGAAAACACAATGGGTAATCACAGACTAAGAAAAAAATGTATTTTTGTAAGGTTAGCAAGCAGAGTAGTATTATTTTCTTAGTTATGCATGTTAGATGAAGAATTAAGCAAGAGATACAGGCATTTGAAGTGACATGCTCAAGGTTCTAAATGAAGCCAGCAGTAGGGGGATTACCACCCATACCAATGTGCTCTGCAAATGCCCTCCGGACACGCCTTGGATAATTGTCAATGTCAACATCACCCAGCAACACGTCTCACACACACATTAGTGGAATCACTTTAACCAAATAGTTTGATCACTATCTAGCTGAAAAACCAGCATTCTGGAAATAAAAATTTTGATCGGGGTTAGAAGGAAGAATCACTTTTGAGCCAGAAGTCTTGGAGGAGGAGATTGGTAAAGGAAAAAATATATATATTTATTAACTTGTCTTTTATTTTTTATTTTAGTTTTTTTCTTGTTTTTCATAGCAGATTAACTTTTTTTTTAAATTTCAGAAGTAATAAATCCTTAAAGCAACAAGTAATATTATGCAAAAATGTAGAGAGAGCTTTTAAAGTGAAAATATCCTCATTGAGATTAACCAGTACTAACAGTCTGATGCATATCTTTGGGGGCTTTTAAAAAGCCACAAATGAAATATAAAGAGCATGGTGGAAATGCGGGAAGTGAGGCAGGAAGGAAAAGGATTAAGGCTCAAGAAAAGGGGAGGGAGGGCCAACCCTCCCAAGTTGCCCTCAAGCTGGCCTCAGTCGTAACCAGGATGCTACATTCTATGTTGAGAAGGCTGTGATTTCAGTCCCCGCCAGGTCAGCTTCATTGCCCAGCTTGTCCTGGTGTAGGCTTATGAGATCCATATCCCCCATCCCACACATACAACCCAATCATCCACAAGGGCACAAGGATGGAAAAACAGAAAATGACAAGTAACGGAGAATAACTGTCTGCTTCTGCTCTCTGAAAAGAGGCTGTTAGAGGCATCTGGTATCCTCAGGTCAGACTAAGACTTTGGTACATTGATTCTAAAATTTGAGGGTTTGCTTTCTTGAAATCACAGTGACCATGTATTAGTCCATTCTCATGCTGCTATGAAGAAATACTTGAGACTGGGTAATTTATAAAGAACAGAGGTTTAATTGACTCACAATTCCACATGACTGAGGGGGTGGGGGTTGGGGGAGGGCGCTTAGGAGACTTACAAGCATGGCGGCAGTCACCTCTTCACAGGGTGGCAGGGGAGAGAAGGAGTGCCAAGCAAAGCAGAAAGCCCCTTACAAAACTATTGGATCTCGTGTGAACTCACTCACTATCACAAGAACAGTGTGGGGGAAACTGTTCCCATGATCCATTATCTCCACCTGGTCCCGCCCTTGACACGTGGGGATTATTACAATTCCAGGTGAGATTTGGGTGGGGACACAGAGCCAAACCATTATGAGGCCACAAAAGTAGACAGCTACTCACTGAGTTTGCAGGCCCAGTCTACCTGAAGACATTTCCAGTCCTGGTGGGGGTCTGGCTCTTTGACTGTGATGCCAAGTCCTGAAGGCGGGCTTGAGGTTGGTCATTGAATTGTGGTTGTCGCTTGGAAAAGTTAATGATGATTTGGGACTTCAGCCAGTTTCAGACTGAGCTGGCATATTCCTGCCTCCCCTCTGCTACATGCAATCTACCACCCCAGTGAAGCTGCTGCATCCAGCTCCAGCCAGAGCAAGATCTACCGTCTTGTAAAACATCATTTTAGAGTTCAGCCCACCTGCCAAATCTTGAACAACCACTAGGAGCCATGGTTCTTACACCACAGGTTGGTCAAGAATAGAGTCCGGGCAATGAAGTGAGTTACAAATTGATGATGCTATTCTGGGAAACCCAGGATATGAATCTACCTAAGTCTGGAGGAAACTTGCTAGCCAAGGCCAAAGTTGACTGTTTGGGGACCCAAATGATAAGACCCCAGAACTTTATCCATCTGTCAGTAAAACCCAAACTATTCTTACTGGCATATAGTTAATGCCAGACAAGCACAAGCCAATGCCGTTTGACAAGTGTTGTAGAATGTTTCTCCAGAGTAAGTTGTTTTACAGGGATCCAAGAAGTTCTAGAGCACTGCAGAACAGTTGTATGAGCAATGGTTAACATGATCTTCCACTTCTCCCACTCTTTGATTTCAATAAAATCTGGAGGCTTGTTATAACAAGCAGTATTATCAGCCTTGTAATTGCTCTTTTTTTTTCTTTTTTAGACAGAGTCTTACTCTGCTGCCAGGCTGGAGTGCAGTGGCACGATCTCAGCTCACTGCTTCCTCCACCTCCTGGGTTTAAGCGATTCTTCTGCCTCAGCCTCCTGAGTAGCTGGGACTACAGGCATGCGCCACCACGCCCACCTAATTTTTATAATTTTAGTAGAGACGGGGTTCACCATGTTGGCCAGGATGGTCTTGATCTCTTGACCTCGTGATCTGCCCGCCTCTGCCTCCCAAAATGCTGGGATTATGGGCATGAGCCACCGTGTCTGGCCTATAATTGCTTTTTTAAATTTAGTGTTACCTTGTGTGCCAAACTCTGCCAAGTCCTCTATAAACATTATCTCATTTAATCCTATCAATCTTTGTAAAAAGCTCATAAATTGTCCAAAAAGTCACAGGCAGGTTCATTAGACCCTAGCTTTGTAAATTTGGGTGAATGTTTTCATGTTTTGCAAAAATCAGACCACTTTTCTTTCTTCTTTCCTTCCTTCCTTCCTTCCTTCCTTCCTTCCTTTCTTTCTTTCTTTCTTTCTTTCTTTTCTTTCTTTCTTTCTTTCTTTTCTTTCTCTCTCTCTCCTCTCTCTCTCTCTCTCTCCCCCCTCTCCTCTCTCTCTCTTTTTTTAAGAAGGAATCTTGCTCTGTCTCCCAGGTGCAGTGGTGTGATCTTGGCTCATGGCAACCTTTGCCTCCTGGGTTCAAGGAATTCTCCTGCCTCAGCATCCCACGAAGCTGAGATTATAGATGTGACCACCATGCCCAGCTAATTTTTTGTATTTTTAGTAGAGATGAAGTTTCACTATGTTGGTCAGGCTGGTCTCGAACTCCTGACCTCAAATGATCTGCCTGCCTCAGCTTCCCAAAGTGCTGGGATCACAGACGTGAGCCACTGCACCTAGCCCAAACCACTTTTCTTATTTTAAAATTGGTTATTTATTCTAGCCTTTGCTCTGAGGAATAAGTTGAGTACTAGAATGAACATCATATTCCTGTTTTTGTTGACTATTGAAGACCTGGGCCTTGCTAACCCTCTGTCTGGCTGAAAGACAACTGATCTTTGACAAAGCAAATAAAAACATAAAGTGGGGAAAGGACACCCTATTCAATAAATGGTGCTGGGATAATTGGCAAGCCACAAGTAGAAGAATGAAACTGAATCCTCACCTCTCGCCCTACGCAAAAATAAACTTAAGTTGGATCAGGGACTTAAATTTAAGACCTGAAACCATAAAAATTCTAGAAAATAAAACTGGAAAAACCCTTCTAGACATTGACTCAGGCAAAGACTTCATGACCAAGAACCTAAAAGCAAATGCAACAAAAGCTAAAATAAATAGATTGGACTTAATTCAACTAAAAGCTTCTGCACAGCAAAAGAATCGATCAGCAGAGCAAACAGACAACCTACAGAATAGAGAAAATGTTCGCAGTCTATACAGCCAACAAAGGACTAATATCCAACATCTATGAGGAACTCAAACAAATCAGCAAGAAACACAATCCCATCAAAAACTGGGCTAAGGACATAAATAGACAGTTCTCAAAAGAACATATACAAGTGACCAATAAGCATATGAAAAAATGCTCAGCATCACTAATTATCAGGAAAATGCAAATCAAAACCACAATGTGTACCATCTTACTCCTGCAAGAATGGCCATAATCCAAAAATCAAAAAACAATAGATGTCAGTGTGGATGTGGTGAAAAGGGAACACTTCTACATTGTTGGTAGGAATGTAAACTAGTACAAGCACTATGGAAAACAGTGTGGGGATTCCTTAAAGAACTAAAAGTAGAACTACCATTTGATCCAGCAATCCCACTACTGGGTATCTACCCAGAGGAAAAGAAGTCATTATATGAAAAAGACACTTGCACGTGCAGGTTTATAGCAGCACAATTTACCATTACAAAATTATGGAACCAGTCCAAATGCCCATCAATCAGCGAGTGGATAAATAAAATTATACACACACACACACACACACACACACACACACAAACATATATGTGTATGTATATACATGCTGTATATATATATACATGATAGGTATAATATATATATAATGTATATATATACATGGTGTGTATTTTATACACACACACACACACGCATATATATAAATATAAAATACACAACAAGCATTACTCAGCCATAAAAAGGAACGAAATAATGGCATTTGCGGCAACCTGGATGGAGTTGGAGACCATTATTCTAAGTGAAGTAACTCAGGAATGGAAAATCAAACATCATACGTTCTCACTTATAAGTGGGAGCTAAGCTATGAGGATGCAAAGGCGTAAGAATGATACGATGGACTCTGGGGACTGGGTGGCAGAAAGTGGGAGGGGTGAAGAGTAATAAGAAAACACAATGGGTATACTGTCCACTGCCTGAGTGATAGATGCACCAAAATCTCAGAAATCACCAGTAAAGAACTTATTTGTGTAACCGAACACCACCTGTTTCCCAATAACCTACTGAAATTTAAAAAAACAATGAAGTGTAGCTGAAAGAACAAAGCTTATGGCAAGGGGGAGAGATCCAGTTCAAAAAGGCAAGCGGATCGAAGTGCTAATGATAAACAATGATTTGTTACTTTACTATAACAATCATAATAATTAAAATTCTTAATCTCTCAAAGATAAAGCCTGAAGTGAACTAAGGCATGTGACATAATCATCTTTGTCATGGAGTGACTTTCAAAAAGCAAGCAAAACTATTTTTTGAAAACTTTGCAAATACTTAAAAATACTTACAAACGACAGATGGTTCTCATTTGGATAACACATTATTTCTGGCATTCTTACTTCATCTAAGAGCCTGATGACATTCTTCAAACTAACTCTTAGGCAACCGCCTCATCAGGTCATGGGGTTGGGGGCCCCTGGTGGTGAGAATGTGAGCACTGGGTACCAGTCTTCTGCCCCCAGAAACGGCCTCTTGAATCCATCTCTCTCTCAGATGCCAGCCAATGAAGAGGGCAACCTGGGCGGTATCCACGTTTAGGACGGTTAAGGTACCTCCCAAATGGCGTTTTAAACTGCCCACTGCCCTGTGTCAACAAACGGGACTTGTTAAGGATCTGTATTTGCCAGACTGCTGTGGTCTACACGTCTTTTTAGACCTTTTTAGGTCTACAACCCAAACTTGCAAACATTTTTATCTGCCTCTTGCTTTTCCTCCCATTTAATCCGATCGTATGGAGTTTTACCGCCAGACTGAAATGAGGAAAGTGGCGCTGATCTTCCGATAGGGATGTCGTCGGTTCTCTGTGTTGTGCAGAGACTCCTGACTGCCAGGGATGTTAGGCAGATAGAGCTAAAATGACGTCTGATGGCGGCCGATTCGGCAGCAGGGAGGGGAGGCCGAAGGCTGACAGAGGTTCCCAGAGCACTCACAGGACTGCGCCTGCGGCCCGGTCTTGGCGCGCAGCAAGCGGCGGTGTGCGCATGCGCAGGCGGAAGCCCGCGGCGAGGCGGCGGAAACCGAGCGAGCGCGAGGTGACAAAGTCAACACGCCAGCCTGCCAAAATCTGCAGCCTGAAAGGGACGCGTCTTCCACCACACACAGGAAGGTACCATTCCCGTTCAAATGTTTATCTGGGCTTGGATTCTGAGAAGACTTATTCCTCTGTTAGGCTTAGGCACTTCCCCATTCCTTTCTCTCCCTTTTTAAGGTTATATGAGGATTTCCTTGTCACTTGTCTGAGGCACTGATGCTGTATTCATTGAAGTGGTAGCCGAAGCCTGAAAACAGAATTCAGGGACACTTGAATTAAAGGCTGTGAAAGTTTACACTGTTAAACCAACTCAAGTCATAAAGTATACCCTCATTCATCATTCTGAAAGATTATGTTTAAAATGAAGTCGTAGGATACCTCCTTTAAACCACTGATTTCTCAGTTGAAAAGTAATCAAGGACAAACCTTTTTTCCTTTAAAATTAAATTCTTTAAAAGAAAATTAGCATTTTGGGTGCATTGGCTCATGCCTGTAATCCCGGCACTTTGGGATGCCAAGGCAGAAGGATTACTTCGGCCAAGGAATTCAAGAACAGCCCGGGAAACATAGTGAGACTGTGTCCGCAAAAGATACAAAAATTAGCCAGGCATGGTGATCTGCACCTGTGGTCCCAGCTACTCAGAAGATGGGAAGATTGCTTGAGCCAGGGGGGGTCAGGCTGCACTGAGCCATCATCGCATCACCAAACTCCAGCCTGCGTGATACAGCAAGACCCTGAAAAAAAGAAAAAAAGAAGGAAAGAAGGAAAGGAAGGAAGGAAGGAAAGGAGGGAAGGACGGAAGGAAAGGAAGGAAGGAAAAGAAAAGAATATGAGCATTTAAGATACATGTTATGGCATGAGAAAGCTACAACTACATTATAGTTGTAGGAATCATTCATGAATGAACTATTTACAGAAACAGAACTGATGCAAGCACAAGCTTTTAGGTAAAAATATGAAATGACCCTTTTGTGGGTATTTTTACTGGCCAAATGGATCAATAAAATGTGTGTAGTGCCTACCAGATACCACACACTCTCTCATAAACATTAATTATTTAATCCTTATAGTAAGTCTATGATGAAGATATTATTTCCAGCTTATAGGTAGGAATACTGAGGTCAAAAGATTTGTCAAAATTGCACCATCAAGTAAGTGCTAGAGAATGAAATCATTTTTTTGACTAAAAATTTGATATGCTTTTCACGACACTGTGGTATCTCTAAAGCATGAATAGTAAGCATTTCAATGAGAATTAATTTAAATTTGTGCTTTCCCATATCCCACTACAGATATGTTCCTCAGCTTTGAGGATTTTATTGCATTATAGAGAAGACATGTTCTAATAAAGAAGGCTGCCTTAAATCCTTTTTAAAAACAAAGTAACATATACATAAGGAAAGAAAAATTGAGGAAGAAAATTTAAAGCCTATTGTCTCAAAATGAAATGATATTAAATATTATCTGTGGATCATTAGAATGCTAGAGAAAGTTCCCAAAATGATACCCTGAATGAAATATTTTTAAGTATCATTAAGACTCTTAATCCAAAGAACTTTGGAGAGACTCTGTCCTTTTACTTTTCTTTAATATATGCCCTTGAAAAATTTATGCCCACGCAATAAATGTTGACAAGAACACGTTGGCTTTGCAGTTATGGTTTGCTATAAAATTAAAGGTAAATTCTAATGAGTTATGCAGAAGTATGACCTCATAACTAGGCAGGTAATGATACGGTCAATGCCAAAACACAGTCCTCAGTGAGAGCTGAAGCTTGAAGTTTGACATTTTATTTCTTTATTCCATATGTTTATTTTTTGGATTTCTTAAAGACTATTAGAGGAAGTAAATTAATATCCTTAAATATTCATTGGCTCAATATCATACTGAAAGCAAAAGCTGGAAGCATTCCCTTTGAAAACCAGCACAAGACAAGGATGCCCTCTCTCACCACTCCTATTCAACAGTGTTGGAAGTTCTGGCCAGGGCAATCCAGCAAGAGAAAAAAAAAAGTATTCAAACAGGAAGAAAGGAAGTCAAATTATATCTGTTTGTAGATGACATGACTGCATATTTAGAAAACCCCTTTGCCTCAGCCCAAAATCTCCTTAAGCTGATAAATAACTTCAGCAAAGTCTCAGGATACAAAATCAATGAACAAAAATCACAAGCATTCCTATACACCAATAATAGGCAAACAGAGAGCGAAATCATGAGTGAACTCCCATTCACAATTGCTACAAAGAGAATAAAATATCTAGAAATACAACTTACAAGGGATGTGAAGGATCTCCTTAAAGAAAACTATAAATCACTGTTCAAGGAAATGAGAGAGGACACAAACAAATGCAAAAACATGAAAATGGTTAGGAAGAATCTATATCATAAAAATGGCCATACTGCCCAAAGTAATTTACAGATTCAATGCTATCCCCATGAAGCTACCATTGACTTTCTTCACAGAATTAGAAAAACCTACTTCAAATTTTATATGGAACCAAAAAAAAGAGCCTGTATAGCCAAGACAATCCTAAGCAAAAAGAACAAAATTGGAGGCATCACACTACCTGACTTCAAACTATACTAAAAGGCTACGGTAACCAAAACAGCATGGTACTGGTACCAAAACAGAGATGTAGACCAATGGAACAGAACAGAGGGCTCAGAAATAACACCACACTTCTATAACCATCTGATCTTTGACAAACCTGACAAAAATAAGCAATGGGGAAAAGATACCCTATTTAAAGAATGGTGTTGGGAAAACTAGCTGGCCATTATGCAGAAAACTGAAACTGGACCCCTTCCTTACACCTTATGCAAAAATTAATTCAAAATGGATTAAAGATGTAAACTTAAGACCTAAAACCATAAAAACCCTGGAAGAAAACCTAGGCAATACCATTCAGGACATAGGCATAAGTGAAGACTTCATGACTAAAACACCAAAAGCAATGTCAACAAAAGCCAAAATTGACAAATGGGATCTAATTAAACTAAAGACCTTCTGCACAGCAGAAGCAACTATCATCACAATGAACAGGCAACCTACAGAATGGAAGGAAATTGTTGCAATCTATCCATCTGACAAAGGGCTAATATCCAGAATCTACAAGGAATTTAAACAAATTTACAAGAAAGAAACAACCCCATCAAAAAGTGGGAAAAGGATATGAACAGACACTTTTCAAAAGAAGATATATGTGCAGCCAACAAACTTAGGAAAAAAAGCTTATCATCACCGGTTATTAGAAAAATGCAAATCAAAACCACAATGAGATACCAGCTCAGGCCAGTTAGAATGGTTATCACTAAAAAGTCAGGAAACAGCAGAGCTGGAGAGGATGTGGAGAAATCGGAACAATTTTATACTGTTGGTGGGAGTGTAAATTAATTCAACCATTGTGGAAGACAGTGTGGCAATTCCTCAAGGATCTAGAACTAGAAATACAATTTGACCCAGCAATCCCACACAGGGTAAGTATCCAAAGGAGCATAAATCATTCTACTATAAAGACACATGCACACTTATGTTTGTTGCATCACTATTCACAATAGCAAAGACTTGGAACAAACCCAAATGCCCATCAATGTTAGATTGGTTAAAGAAAATGTGGCACATATACAACATGGAATACTATACAGCCATAAAAAAGAATGAGTTCATGTTGTTTGCAGGGACATGGATGAAGCTGGTAACCATCTTTCTCAGCAAACTAACACAGGAACAGAAAACCAAACACCACATGTTCTCACTCATAAGTTGAACAATGAGAACATATGGGCACAGGAAGAGGAACATCACATACTAGGGCCTTTTGAGGGGTGTGGGAGGCAAGGGGAGGGATAGCATTAGGAGAAATGCCTAATGTAAATGACAGGTTGATGGGTGCAGCAAACCACCATGGCACATGTATACCTATGTAACACACCTGCACGTTCTGCACATGTATCCCAGAACTTAAAGTATAATTTTAGATTAAAAATTAGATAAAAGCAATAGCCATTTATGCTCCACTCGTGTTTGATTTTCTTTGAACGTTGCGAATAAGAAGGAGAATGTTCTACCCTGTCAACAATAACAATCTGCGTGTCACGTGTGGGTGGATATGAGCACACTCAAAAAGAGTAACTTGAAATAATCAGTGTTTTCTAGAATATGAGTTGAGGCAGATTTATTTGGGTTTATAGAGAAAATATATCCATGAAAGAAATTTCATTATAGGTACTGGCAAAGCAAAATGTGATGCCTGCATTATGAAATTTTAAACGTATATTTCAGAAGGTAAACAGCTTAAATCAAGGCTAACACAAAACAAATCTATTCCTTGATGAGTTTAGTTCCTCAGCTGTCTCATTGCCCAGGTTCTTAAACCCTCCTACTGATTTCATAGTTTGTGTGTATCAGGTTTAGTCATTTATCTAGTGAAGCAGTTATCATATTCCACTATTCCGTGGGTAATCATGGCATAAGCAGTTAGCACTTTTCATCTTCAAAGCTCTTAACAGCAGTTAATTAATATAAACAACCCCCTTAGGAGATAAATTAATCATACTATAACAGTTCCCATTTTTCCAATTGAGAAGCTGAGGTAAAGAGGCTAAGTAATTGGCCCAAAGCCATTGAGAAAACAATATCCGAAGACCGTGGTGGCTTGAGGAGTTCTGAGATCTCAAACTTTTATAATAAAAGGTTTGCTGTTTTTATTAGTCTCTCATGCATCATATACAGTGTCATTCAACCAGCAGCTTTCTCCAGATGGTATAGTGGGAAACATGATTGTTCTGCTGCCTATACTAAGAGGGTCAGGTTGATTCTTCATGATAGCAATGTAGCTGGTCACAAAGAAGTTAAAAATGTGTCATCACCAAATCAAGTCTTTAAATAGAATTTTACCTTCTGTTTCCTTAATCTCAACAAATCAGTCCACAGATCTCTATTGCCAAATCTATATTTGATGACAAACGTCAAGCACCAGAAAACAAATACAAATGAACGTGAAAATATAACCATTGATCATTTGCTTATCCCACCAAATGCCTGAAATTGTGTGAAATTTAGAGTGGCTTACCTCAACCCCCTAGATGGACATTGTTTTGATCAAATCACACTCTGTAATATTCCTAAGTAATACAACCATGAGCCACATAACGATTCCATTAACAAGAGACAACAAACAGTGGTCCCACAAGATTATAATTGAGCTGAGAATTCCTATCACCCAGTGACATTACAGCTGCCTCGACATCACAGTGCAATGCGTAATCCACGTGTTTGCAGTAATGTTGGTGTGAACAAACCTACTGTGCTACCAGTCATACAAATGTAAAGCACATACACTTTTGTTCAGTAAAAACCACGAAGTTATTGGCTTATATCTTTACTATGCTATACTTTTAATCATTATTTTAGAGTGTACTCCTTATTTTTAAAACGTTAACTTTAAAACAGTTGCAATTAATCATTCAAAAGGTATTCCAGAAGAAGACATTACCATGGAAGACAACAGCTTCATACATATTATTGCCTCTGAAAACCTTCCCAGTGGGACAAGATGTGGAGGTGGAAGACAGTGATATTGATGGTCCTGACCTGACGTAGACTGGGGCTAATGTGTGTGTCTGTGTCTTCGTGTTTAATAAAAAAACTTAAGTTAAAAAATATAAAAATTGTAAAAATATTTTAAAATCTTATAGAATAAGGGTATAAAGAACATTTTTATACAGTTGTACACTGTTTGTGTTTTAAGCTAAATGTTATTAAAAGAGTAGGAAATTTTTTTTAATTAAGAAGTTTATAAAGTAAAAACGTTAAATTTATTAACTTTCTATATAAATTTAGTGTAGCCTAAGTATGCAGTATTTATAAAGTGTACAATAGTGTACAGTAATGTCCTAGGCCTTCACATTTACTTACCACTCACTTACTTTCTCATCCAGAGCAATTTCCAGTCCTGCAAACGTCATTCATGGTAAGTGCCCTATACAGGAGCACCATTTTTTATTTTCATACCATATTTTTACTGTATTTTTTCTGTGTTTAGATACACAAATACTTACCATTGCTTTACAATGGCCTGTAATATTCAGTATAATAACGTGCTGTATGTGTTTGGAGCCTAGGAGCGATAGACTCTACCACGTACATAGCCCAGATATGCATCAGGCTACACATAAGTAACATCTTTGCGTAAGTACACTTTGTGAGGTTTGCACAATGATGAAATAGCCTAATGACACATTTCTCAGAATGTATGCCTATCATGAATTGATGCATGACTGTATATAATTAATTCAAGATCGTCAATGTCTTATTTAATGATATAGCATGGGACTAGTAAATGGGATAACTAGGCTATATACCCTTTCTCTTGGTACACACAGACACACAAAATTGAAATCTACTACTTTCAATTTTTCCTTCTAAAATAAAATCTTAACAATATCCCAAGCTGTTCTTGAGCAAATGAAACAAAATCTATATGGAAATTTATTGACAAGGTATAAAAGAAACTTTGGGAATTGTCACATCCAAATTACTAAAACTTTCTCCCGTATTTGACAGTCATGGCTGTTTTCTAGTTGCTGATCCGAGTGAAATTGTGTGATTTTGCTTTATGCATCAATTTGATTTTTAGCCAGAATCATGGTCCTCTTCGCCTTCCTTGCTTTGGAAAATAGGAGATGGATAACTGGGATCTCATTTTAAATTAAAAAGAACAAAATAAACCTTTTTTTCAAAACATTTTATTCTAAAAATAAACACTATACCCAAATTTATTAGCACCTAAAAATCTTGAAACAAAGTTTTAAAGAAATAAAACATCTTTAAATTCATCCTAGGGAAACTGGGTGAAAGATAAATGAGAACACTGTGCTAGTTTTGCAACATGTCTGTGAATCTAAAATTATTCCAATATAAAGCATTTATTTTTCAAAAGGGCAATATAAAAAATGAGTGTGAGAGACTAAAAAATGGTCTACAAAAAGATATCCACAGCTTAAACCCTGGAACCTGTGAATGTTACTTTATTTGACATAAGGAAAAGAAAAAAGAAACAGGATGAAGAGGCTATGAAGGCGTGGTTCAGTTAATTCTATAAAGGGATTATGATAAGTAAAACAGACAGCCTCACAGCTCTGTGGCCTAGCTGTCCTTAACTCTGGACCTCCTGGGTAGATTTTAGGGAAATAGAGAGAAATGAGAAGATTATTGTCCGGGTAGGCCCTAAATGCACTTAAAAATATTATTATAAGAAGGGGTGTCATCATTCATTCCATGTCGCTACAACAGAATATATAAGACTGGGTAATTTATAATAAACAGAAATTTATTTTTTATTGTTCTGGAGGCCGAGAAGTCCAAGATCAAGGATCTGGCAGCAGGTGAGGGTCTTGTTGCATCAGCCCGTGGCAGAGGATGGAAGTGCAAGAGGGCAAGAAAGAGCCATCCATCAAATTTACAGCCTCAAGCTCTTTCATAACTAGCTTCTATCCATTCATGAGGATGGAACATTCTAAACACCTCCCTTTAGGCTCCACCGTCCAACACTGTTAAATTGGAGATTACATTTCAAACACATGCCTTTGGGTGGATACATTCAGGTCATAGCAAAGGGGCAACTGGATTTTGTATACACAGAGAAGAAATTGATGTGAATATGGAGCAGAGACGTGTTTGAAGATGCTAGCCTTGAGACTGAAGTAATGTGGCTACAATCCAAGGGATGCTGGTAGCTACAGAAGATGGAGGAGGCAAGGAACAGAGTCACCTGTGGAGCCTCCAGAGGAAGTGTGGCCCTACTGACGCCTTGATTTCTGTTCAGTGATACTGAGTTCCACTTCTGGCTTCCAGAACTGTGAGAGAATAAATTTCTGTTGTTTTAAGCCATCAAGTTTGTGGTAATTTGTTACAGGAAATGAATATAATTGGCAAATGATATTTTAAAAGTCAACCAAGGAAGAATAATAATAAATAGCCAGTAAGCATAGGAGAGATGCTCGATGTTAGTAATAATTAAAATAATTGTCAATAAAGCAATTAGTTAACTTGTTCGTTACCTATCAGATCGGAAAATTAAAGAGGTTGAGAATGTAGAAAGTTATCTAATGCAGATTTCACTAAAGTTATTAGAGTACTCAATTAACTATCACTGTAGACTGCCCAAGGTCTTATCATCATTTCAAAACTCAAGGAGTGAGTAAATAATTAGCATTTGAGTTTGACAACTGTTTAACGCTTTACAAAAATGTTTTATTATGTGAAATTTTTAATGTCTAAAAAATAGAGAATGCTCATGGTCAATCTAATATTTATGACCCTTCCTAGCTTCCCTAATCATTCCTTAAATATATATATATTACATTTTATATAACATATAATTTGTATATACCATATATTTATATGTAATGTGTGTGTGTGACTGGTGTTTCATACTTCAATGAAATTTCTTTTCTTCAACTTACATTTTTCCAGAACTAGGAATTTTATGCCAGAAAGTTTTCAGAAATAAAAGCAAGAGAGGCTAGGCATGGTGGCTCACACCTGTAACCCCAGCACTTTGGGAGGCCAAGGCAGACAGATCACTTGAGGTAAGGAGTTCAAGACCAGCCTGGCCAACATAGTGAATCCCTATGTCTACTAAAAACACTAAAATTAGCCGAGTGTAGTGGCATGCCCCTGTAGTCCTAGCTACTCAGTAGGCTGAGGTAGGAGAATTGCTTGAACCCAGGAGGCAGATGTTGCAGTGAGCTGAGATTGGGCCACTGCACGCCAGCCTGGGAAACAAAGTGAGACTCTGTGTCACAAACAAAACAAAACAAGACAAGAGAGAAGACTTTCTTCTAAAGATCAAAAGATTTAAAAAATCTGATGCCCTTATACTGTACACCAAAAAGTGATGTATCTGTTAAAGTGCGTATGGCAGAGAGTGTGTGTGAGTATATCCTACATTGTCCCTCTTGGATCTCAATCTATCAATACCCTCTTCTTGTCTTCAGCCTCTCCTTTACCTCTTTGCTACTCTTACAAATATATTTAAGTTGCTTCCAATGCCCGCCTGCCAAAAACCAAAAGCAGAAAACCTCCTCTGATTCCACAGCTCCTCTAGGCATCAAACTCTTTTCTTCCTTAACAACCAAACTTCTTGAATAAATAGACGACATTTTTCTTTATCTTTTCACTTCCCATTTGCTTTGCAACTCATAGCAATTAAAGCAAAAACGTTTACCTGAAACCACTCTCGCTGAGGAGTATTCAACAGGTGATGGGATCATGATAGTAAGCACAACAGACCTGGCCCTGGCCCTCACAGCTCTGAGGTCTGGCTGCCTTCGGTCCTTATCTCCTGGGTAGCTAAGAAGTCCCTTCCCACTTGTCCTTTATTGTCCCCTTCTACCCACTCAACTCAGCTCCTGCGAGGTTTAAGGTGAGCCATTCCTGATTTAAATGATGAAAAACATGGACCTTATACTTTTCTACCTGATGCCAAATCTGTGTGTAGCAGGTCAGCAAGATAAAATCAGCAGATGACTCTTTCCAGCTATATTTATGACTGATGTGAAATTGACCCTTTAGAACTCTGTGGTGGCTCCTAACATTACCAGAACTGCGTGTGTCATCTTTATTTATGTTCCAGGCACAGTCAGAGCCTTGGTTTCTTAACAAGTTACTTAAACATTCAAGAAGGACTAATTTCTTGACAGACCTGAGTTTTCAAGCTCTAAGAGGAAGAGGGAGCAAAAATCTAAGTGAAATAAAACCACACTGAGTTTCTGTAAAGGGAATTTTTTTTTTTACTTAAAATAAACTATAAATGTCTAGTCTGTTTTCAATAAAAAAATTTTAAATAACTAAAGGACTTGATTAGCTAATTGAAAAAGATTGCTGAGGAATTAAATGATAATGCACTGTCATACTTTCAGTGTTTTGCATAACTGGCAAGAGATGAATTTGCAAGTGGAAAAAATGGATGAAAAGGTGAATCTCTTTTTTAAAGCAAACACTTGGGTATTTGAAATTCATCAATAATGGCAAATAAGAAAATGTCTTCATAGAGAAATGCTAACCAGAAAATTAGCACATGAAATATTATATAGACACTCTTACCATGACACATGTGCACACACACACACACAAATGCAAGCTCTCTTAAAAAAAACCACCAGTCTTGGGGAGCAAAAACTATTGCTAGAGAATATAACTTCTATTATGTTGGTGCAAAAGTAACTGCCATTAAAGTATGGCAAAAATCGCAATTACTTTTGTACCAACCAAATATTTTAATAATAACTAAGCTATTGTTTTAGCTGTTTGCTTCAGAAGTTAATATATGTAAAAGAATACAATTATTGACATTGTTTACAGTAAAATGATTTTTTTAGATGAGAGGATTATGTACATGTACTTGAGGTGGAGAGACAGAAGAAATTAGAAGAAGGGATTTAATCATTCACCTCAAACAGAACAGGCCAAAAGATCTTATAAGCTCAGTGAGAGAAGGAATCATGTGTGTTTTGTCTACTACAATGCCCTCAGTGATTAGGAAATGTGTAAATGAAGAAACTCCTATTTCCCATATCACCCAGTACCCACAGGGCCAGAGGAGAGATAGTGAGGGCCAGAAACGGAACAGTGAAGATGGAAATAATATGGTTTGGCTCTGTGTCCCCTCCCAAATCTTGTCTTGGATTGTTCTCCCATAATTCCCATGTGTTGTGGGAGAGACTGGTGGGAGATAATCTGAATCATGGAGTGGTTTCCCCCACGCTGTTCTCATGGTAGTGAATACGTCTCACAAGATCTGACAGTTTTATCAGGGGTTTCCACTTTTTCATCTTCCTCATTTTTTTTTGCCACCACCATGTAAGAGGTGCCTTTCACCTCCTGCCATTGATTCTGAGGCCTCCCCAGGCATGAGGAGCTGAAAGTCCAATTAAACCTTTTTTTCTTCCCCGTCTCAGGTATATCTTTATCAGCAGTGTAAAAACTAACACAGAAATGAAGAGAGAAGATTGGTTTGAGTAATACTGTCGCCAACTAGTCTCAGTTTAGTGGTGCCATGTTGTTGGGCGAATGTGAAAACGTGGAGCCAACAAGAGTAGCCTATTCTCTTACGAAGTATAGATGTGAAGAAAAGGAATGGAAAGGGATGAGGTGATGGCTGGAGGAGGCTGCTGGATCAAGAAGGAACTTTATGTGTTTGTTTAGAGAGAAGATGGAGTAAGCAAAGGGCAAAGATGAGAAAACAATTTCTGAGGAAGCAGCTGGCCCTACCCACACACTAACATGGTGGCTTAGAGGCCCATGGTGAAGTTGGAAGACCAATGGAAGGAGAATCAAAGGCCCTTACGCTAGCCCTGCCGTAGGTCCACCTACTCGTCCACCTACTGAGCTAACTTGGGTAGGCCACTTGAGCTCTCCAAACCTCAACTTTATCACCTGTGAAATAAAGAGATGGGAAAATACGTGTGTTTTGCATCAAAAAGTAATCAAGAGGAAAGGGACGTAAAGGAGACACAGCATAGGAAGACACAAGGCAGTGTTACAATGCATTTGACGGAACCTCGTTGTGAAATAGCACCAATGGCTGTGCCCCTAGAGTCAGCTAGCAATTTCCAAGCCCAACAGAACTGCAGACCCAACCCGTTTAGTGGCACCATTATTCGCTTCATCATTGTCCTTTTCTGCACTGACTTGGCTGAGCAGGCCGCTGTGGGAACTCTGTTTTCTAAGCAGAAAGAACAAGCTGAGTTGTGCTATTGGTCCTTTTGTGTCAAGATTTAGCAATCAGCACATTAATAAAGTCTTGAAGATTAGTATCAGTTTGAAAGGCAAAATCCACACAAAACAATTAATTAAAAGCATTAAAACAAACGCATTGCTGAGGATGGAATTGGATCCAGGAGGCAAAATGGGTTAAAAAAATTTTTTTAAGGAATGCTCTAATTGAAAACCGACAGCGGCAGGACACAGTATAGTTAAAACAGTATCTTATCAGAAAATTAGCAAAATGTAATTTTTATTGGGTTTTACAGATGTTATTTTTAACCACATCAAAAATCCCACCTCGTGGCTATTGGCACAAATTGTCATAATTACTATAATTTGAAGTCTGAGCGATGGAATGGCTGTTGAGATAGTTATCTCATCCTCAGGCTAAGTCTGCATTAGTTGAGCAGCCAGGAGAAGGAGCTCATGTTTTTGTACTTGGTCTGGACTTCATTTGTGTCCTATCTCATTCTTACGAATATTGAAGAATAATTTTTTTCCACCTGAAACACTGGAGAAAATCAGGAGGTTAATATTAAGAGTGTTGAGGTCACCTTTAATTAACATACCAATCACCTCACCTCCAATCTGTGAGCAAAGTGTTGCATTTTGTTCTATTTTTACATTTCCTAGTGAACTCTATCATATTTAATGCATATACTAAATTCTGGGCATAATATCTTCAACTACCTACATGAGGACTGTTGATGATGCCAAGCTAAGAAAAAGAAGCTTTTAATATTTCTGATATCCAATTTAACATCTTTCCATTGCCACTAGAAACATAACTAAACATGTCTGAAGCAAATCTAACTTATAAGTAAGAACACAACATCAGAAAATATCTCAGAAGAAATTCTGTGGATTACTTATACTCACAGGTTCACAGTGACATCAAATGATAAAAACAATTATGGTAGTGCTATCATTTAGATTTGGGGATATAGAGGGCCCAGCTAAGAGGCTCTAGGAATTTTCAGCCAAGATGAAGAGGGAAGTCTCAATAATAAAATATGTGTAATCAGACTTACGGACACCATTTCAAACAACAAAAAAGTAAAAATTAACAGACTAGGCTGGGTGCGGTGGCTCATGCCTGTAATCCAAGCACTTTGGGAGGCCAAGGTGGGCGGATCACAAGGTCAGGAGTTTGAGACCAGCCTGGCCAACATGGTAAAACCTCATACCTACTAAAAATACAAAAAAAAACAAAACAGATGTGGTGGCTTGTGCCTGTAATCCTAGCTACTGGCTGAGTCAGGAGAATTGCTTGAACCCAGGAGCTGGAGGTTGCAGTGAGCTGAGATCATATCCCTGTACTCCAGCCTAAGTGACAGAGCAAGACTCTGTCTTGGAAAAAAAAAAAAAATTACAGACTAATTTAATGATCACTCAAAGCTGAGTGATGTCATTGTCACTTTACGCCATAGAGAAATTTCAAAATGTTTTCTTTCAAATTCTTAGCCACCATTTAACTAAAGTATTGTATGAAGAAGGGACATGGATTAAATTCACACATTCAAAAGATATTATGTGCTCATACTGTTACAGAAATGCATGAGAAGTGGTGCTCCCAGTAGAATAACACAGACAGGAATAATATAGACAGCAAACATACAAAATAATTATGTAATAGAATGCCAGGTAGCGTACACGTTTTGGAGAAATGTCAAACAGGGTCGGGAAATGGGGAGTGATGGCAGGTTAAATAAGAACGCCCTCTCAAATGAGGTGATATGGAGGAGAGACCTAAAAGAAACAATGGAAAAATTCAAGGAGATACACGGGGAAAGGGGATTCCAGACAGAAGAGACAACACGTGCGAAAATGCTGAGGTAGAAACATGGCAGGAGCTTAGTGAACAAGCACAGAGGGGTGGGGGAGAAGGCGAGGCAAGCAGGCAGGCTACATCATGTGGGCCTTCCATATACCATGGTAGGGACTTAGGTCTTATTCTGAGTGTGGCTGGAAGCTCAGAGGGTTTTGGGCAGTGGAGTGATACAATCTGACTAATGTTATAAAAAGTTGATTCTGCTGCTGGATAGAGGATAGCGGTGAAGGCCATGAGAACAGTGACAAGGCTGTTACAAGAACTGTTCAAGCCAACTAGATAGTGGCTTGAACCTGCACGATGGGTGTGAAGGAAGTGAACACTGGTCAGATGCAGGATGTATGCTGGACGTGGTACCAATAGGACTTGCCAATGAACTGGATGTAAGAAATGGGAAAGAGAGGAATCTGAAATGGCTCCTCGGTTTCTGGCCTGAGAAAATCAATAAATGTATTGATCTTCATTGGAACGGGAAGACTTGAAGTAGTATGGGTTTTAGATGTTGGTATGGAAATCAAGAATTATGTTCCAGCTCTCTTAAGATTTCCTGGCCACAGACTGTGAGATGCCCATTAGACATTCAAATGGAGATGACAAATAGGATATTGAATATATGGGTCTGAGTGCAGAGGAGAGGTTGGACCAGAGTTATAAATTTGGAAGCCATCAGCTCATACATATCATTGCAAGCCTGAGGCTGGATGCATTCACCTGGACTGAGGATGGATAGAAAGGAGAATCCAAGCGGGCATTGGAAACCCAGGAGTATTTCTCACACGTAACTGAAAGAGATTACTTGACCTCTATAGGGCCTTTTAAACACTACAACAAATAATTAAATAGGCTGGCTTTGAAGAGACAAGACGGATAACCAGGGATTCGGAGTGGACCATAATCTAAATATGCTAAATACTTACCTTATTATTGGTATTACTTTTATTTTTACACAAAGCCAAATACTGAATAAATGAATATATAGTGTCAGGTTTTGAGGAACTTTTACAGTAAATACTAACTAAGCCTTCTTGTGATGCAGATGGCCAATGGATCACATTTGAGAAATGCTGCTCTAACGTGCATCTTGGAAAGGAGCAACAATTAAGGGAAAAACATAAATTCTAGAGCAGCCACCAATTCTTTCAAGGGATGCACTGTGTCAGTAAGTGAAGAACCTGTGTCTTCACTCGAAATTGTGCAGCAAAAAAAGAGACAGAAATGACTGTAGAAATTTAGGTTAGCTATCAGAAAGAAGCATGTCCTAAATAAAGAAGTCATGTGATGCTAAAAGACTAAGAAGAGTCTTGGAAAAATCTAAAGGAAATGGATGAAGAATCTTACCCTAAAGTAATTTAAAGTAAAACATTTTACAGAGTTACTTGAAATAAATTTAATACTTGTACATGCTCTGGATTTTGCTTGCTAAGTTAAAATTATATTTCTAGAGGGGTTTTTTTTTAGACACAAAACAAATTTTGAGTCATTTGAAATGGGAATCAATTATTGTAATACCTCAATCTTCTAGAAAGCAGCTTTCTGGGAAGATTAAATACTCAGTTTAGACATTCAGAATGTAATTAAATCTAGAGTTCTCTAATGACACCAGCCAAAAAGATGTCATAAGATGTGTTGGGATGAGTTGGCTTATGTCCTGGGGAAAAAAAGGATGGTGATTGCTCTGAAAACCAACAATTGCGAAAACTAAAGAGAAAAGAGAAGAGGTGAGGACCGTCGTTGGAAATGGAAGAAAGCCGAAGGTCAATTAAAGAACGGAGGGGGCAGACACCCTAATGTTTGGAGTCAACTAAAAGAACCCCAAACCATTCTGCAACAGCTCTAGAAATCTAATCCCAGGAACTCACCTCATTCTAGAAACTTGTTAAACCGAAAACAAACCCTAGGCAGCTCAGCCATGAGACGAACAGCAGTGAGATGAATAGATATACAGTTGGAGGGTGTACTGGACCATAATAATAAATGTAAGTGATCAAACTTTGATTATTATTTTTAAATAAACTTTATTTAAAGGAAAATGTAAGTTCTATTTTCAAATAGCTTCTAGTACGTGGTGAAACTCTATCTACTGTATATGAGACGTGGCGTAAGGCACTGGAAGTATTAATGTATGACAGAGTTCCAACTTTCAGTGATTTAGGAGGGTGAGGGAGAAGGAAGGAGGCTGATAAGGACAGATGAGTAGAACAGGAGCTTACAATACAAAACGGTGTGGGGGTACAAAGAAAGGGAGCATAACCTCTAGCCAGGGCTGGTAGAGAGATTAGGGAAGGATTTTCAAAAAAGGCAATGTTGACTTGAGCTTTGGATGATAAATAGTGCTCAAGATGAAAATGATTTAAAGATTTGAACTTCAGCTTTTTGGAAATAATCCATTTTTTGAAATACTTGATTTCCCCAATTGCACTAAATAACTGAGGCATCATTCTATATAAATCAATTCAAGTGAACATCTGGCAGTTCTTATTGTCGTAGCAAAGTTTAGAATACTGAATCAACTTTGAAAATTAATCAGGTATCTACAGCAGACAGGTAATCCACATATTAGAAATATGTTTTTATTCAATATGGAGTAGAGCAAAATGCTTTCAGCTTAGGAAAAGATTCTATGGAAACAAATTATCCTGCAGGGTTACTATGAGTTGGATTCCAGTTGGGCAATATTCAGGCAACAAAAGGTATGTTTCATGTTTTCATATTCAGTTCCTAACAGAACTATGAACAAAAATAAAAAGAAATCTAAACTTTCTCAAATCTCAGAGGTATTCTGTTTTTCATTCTCTAATATAATTTATTTTGCCAGTTTCGCTAAGGAAGATTGACTGGCTGCCACTTTTTAACCTGGTTTACATGTGCTCAGAAACAAATAACACAAAGGAATTTTTCAATAAAATATGACTAATGAATTAAAAAGTGCTATTCAGTGCCTAGTGAACATTTTATATTATAAGCCCTTTTTCTTCACTCAGATATTCCCCAGAACAAAACCCCCAAAAAGAATTTCATTGCAGAAGCATGAAATATGATAACTAATAAGAACAATTATAATCATTTCCTTAGCATACAGCAACTATGAATGGCACGTGAATAGCTCCAATATATTCATTTAATATTACTGATAATTAACGTGTGCACTAAATTAGAATTGCCTTTATCAGCCAGAGTTGTAAAGCGCCACAAAAGCTGAGAGATTACTAGAGGAGCTGATACCTGGATGAAGAATATACCCAGCCTGCTGATAATGGAGGAGTGTATGGACTTTTAATTCCAGAAATAAATAGAATGTTCTCAAACATTGGACTTCATCAAAATTTAGCTGAATTAATTAGTAAACAAATACTGCATGTTGCCTACATCCTTTTATTCCCTGCAGTAGCGAAATACCTTTTCTCATTTGCATCTGCTGGATATAGAATTGTCCTAATTTTGAAATTTCAGCAAGCCCCACAAAATGCATGGGGAGTAATTTTTTGTAGTGATTTTTACACAGTTACATCAAGCAGTAAAATGATTTGTTCAAGACACTTCTTTGACTTTCTCCCATATATCATCAGAAAAATAATTTTTTTAGTTTAGAAATATGTGCAAAAAAAAAAAAAAAGCGTTGCCCCACAAGTCTCTTACACTCAAAATAATGTTAATTCAGAACATTTCTGAAATAAAATAAAATTGGCTGAAACTGACCAATTTGTGATACGTCTGAAAGAAGCAAATGTATTCGAAACAACGTAGACATCAAGAACGCCAACACTTGGAGTATTAGAATATGTGGCTTGTGGTAGGTGCTTCAATAAACGTTTGTGGAGTAAAGAAAATTCATTGAAACTTTTTTTAAGTGAACCTTGAATGAAAAGGTAAAACTAAGTGTTCTGAATAGTCATTACTTATTTTTTGAAGTAAAATAATATTTCGTATATTTGCAACCTTAACACCTCAAAACCCCACATACATACTTATTTCCTTTCCTTTGACACTCTCTTAATCTGAGCCATCATTACCTCACACCTTGTTGACTGAAACAGTCAAAACAGGTCTCCTGTCCCATTTGCTCCCCAGTATTCTCACCCATTTCCCATTCTATACACTGAGTGACTTTTATAAAACATTTTCCACGTCCCCTCATTCCCTCAAGGTAAAAACTAACGCATTCAAGACACTTCACAGTGTGGCCAGAGCTCATCTCTCCAACCTCTTTCATCTCTGCGACTCAACCAGTAGCACTCGGTGCTCCCGCCATATTCAACTTTGCGCAGTGTTTCTACATGCCATGCTTTCACCCCAGGACCCTTGCACATGCTGTTTCCGGTCGGAAAGCTTTGCTCTCTCTACACTCTCGGTCTTCTGTCCTTAAATCTGCCTGACCCCTACTTGTCTTGAAGGTTTTAGTTGAGATACTCTTACTCCAGGAGCCTTCCCGAACTGGACCTTCACCTCTTTCAAGACTACATTAATCCTGTATCACTCTGTGCTTTTATTTAGCTGATGATCAATAATTTGGGTTATGGCGTATTACCTCCTAGTACATTCCTTGAGCTCCAACAACTGACATAATGCCTGGCACATCATAATCATTCAATAAATATCCTGTGAATAATTACTGTCTTCAAAAATGCAGTAATCTTCTTCGGTGTAGTTAATATAATAATTTGTATTATAAATGACAATATAGTTAAAAGAGAACTATAGCAAAAGTTCAGAGGCTTAAATCTTCATCCTTGCCCTTTTATTAACTGTAAATAATTTCTCTGGACCCCTATTTCATCTGCAAGCTAGGTATATGCCCTGTCCCTTCTACCTTCCCAAAGGATCCAGAGCTCTCAAGTAAGCGAAAGTGCTTTGGAGAACATCAGGCACCAGTCACGCGAGATACTACGGTCGTTATCGTCACCATTCCTAAACACCTAAATTGCCATTTTGCTTTGTCATACTCCTGCTCAAAAGCTCCCAGGGTCCCCACCCTCCTGCTCTCCACTCACCCACTGCACCCTCACCAGACTTCTGTCATCAACAGTATGTTCCCAAAGCACAGCTTTGTGAATTGGTGACCAATATCACGGACATTTCTGTGTTTTACTCTAGGTTTTACCTGCCTGTCAGCAACTCCAGGGGAATGTATCCTTGCCTCTTGGATTATGGGCTCAGGGCTCCAGATACGAAGCCTGGCTGTATTCTCCTAGTCAACAGACATGGTCCACGGGCCTCCCAAAGCCACAGCTAAGCCGGTACCATCAGAGTGAACCTCAGGATAGCCGCAGAGAATGCTCACCTACTGGGCCAACCAGACAGCAACTGGCTGTTGCCGGCAGTCATTTTGCAACAGTAAGTAAAGCCTCATTAGAGAAAGTCAACACACGGATGGCAAGCAGACATGGAACTATCTCATCCTTGGGGGCACACTTGAGCTGCTGGTGCGTGCCCCCTGGGGCTAGCACTACTCAGCATTAGCTGGTAATCAGGGGGATGCAGTTCCACATGTGATACTGAATGTGGTATCTTCGAGTTTCTCCTAGAAAATGGATTTTAAAAGTTTTTTTCTTCCTTATAACAATTCTTGAAAAAATTAAAATTTAAATCCATAATCAACTCATGCTTACAGAGAAAAGAGGTAAAATTTATTTAAAAACAAGTGTTGAAATCTTTGTAAGTAAAGGTTTTATTGATTCAAAGTATTATTGTAAGAATAATCATCATTGATTTGACTCTTTGCTTTACCTCTAGTTCAGCTGCAGGTCTGCAATGTGATTAAAACATCAAGTTAACGCACAGAAAAATGTCTTATTTTCTACAAAATCAGTATCCAATGGGGGAAAAAAGTCCATGTGACCCAGGAAACAGAACCTTGAGAAGCATTTTATTGTTAAAATTCCAACCTAGCTTTTCTATCTGAATCTTTCAGAAATGTTTTTGGTTCTATGGTTTTGGTAAGATCCAGGTTAACACAAGCTTGTCAGAATTGCTTTCTTCAGAAGTAAGCAGTTAGATCAGGAAATAAACCACAAAAATTCCTTAATTGCTAGTCATCTAAGCAAGGTCTTATACTTTGGCTGGAAAAAAAAATACACCAAAGGAAAGAAATACCTAACAATCTTTTTCTGAGTATTTTTTTTTCACACGAGCTAAGAAAAACAGCATAGCCTTAGTCAAAAGAATAGAAAGGAGAAAGCTCTTCAAACCTTTCTTTCTAGGTAGAATTAGCCATTTAAGCTTTGTCCACATTAGCACTAAGCTGGCAAGTCTGGAGTGTCTTCCCTAACATTACTTTGCCAATGTGTTTATTTAATATTAATCCTGTGTGTTTTAGAAATTGGTCTGAACTGAGATATATAGGAATGACCTCCAAAAAGACAAAACCATGTGCTAGGAGTACCTTAAACTATTTGTCATAGTAATTTATTTAGTATTTGTATAAGGTTTATAATGAAATTATGCTTCCCATTTACAGAATGTCAACATATTGTTAGATGGTTGACCATGGACCATTGCTCATGTTCTCCAGGTATGGACATAGCTTGTCTAATGTCCAATCGCTGGCAGGGTAAGTGTTTTAGAAAAGCTTAAATAAGTCGTTTGTGTTTACTGACTTCATGGTTCAGACACAACTGATCAGCAGAATCAATTGATTAGCAAATAGAAACTAAAAGTGACAGTAATAAAGTTACTAGTTATCAGTTATAACAGGCCACTATCATGCTAGGAAGGTTAAAAATGTATACATTCTGCTTCTCACAACCACTCTGCAAAGTAAGTTTTATTAAATCTATGTTACAGAAGAGGAAACTGAGGATGGGAGAGGTTATGGGACTTTTCAAAATATTAAGGTTTGAATTAGAATAACCCTGCACAGCAGGAATAATATAGCTCTGTCTTCTGGTACAGTCGCCATGCAGAATTCAACTTGCCATTTCTCTGCTTGCCAGGTCTTATTTCTTTGTTTTACTTTTTAAAAGTGTATAATAATGTGCATTTAGATGCATAGAAATATTAGCATAGTAATTCAATATTAGCATAGAATTTGAAATTAGCACAGAATTTCAAGTGTAACTCTCATGAAATTGTTGATGAATCTGAGACTTGCAGAAGATAGAGTCTTCCAGGATAAAGTCCAGTTGTTGAATACACGACCGTAAACGAGGCACAGAGGAGGTGACCACGTCCCCTCGCCAGCTCCAGAGCTTACCAGCCCCGAAGGTGAAGTTTGAGTGGCTGGAGAAGCTCATGGGAATCCTCTGGCCTCTACACCTGCTTCTCTGAGCTGCAACATGCCACCTGGCCACAGATACTCTAAGACAGTAGTTGGTGATTGATTTCTAAGTCTATGAAGCATTAATTCTGCAGGTTGTGCATAATCGTCCTGCTTAGAGTGTGGTCCAGGGTTTTGGTTGCATTAGAGGCAGTCAAGGCCTTGACTTTCTTCTCCAGTTAAGGTTGGCTGCTGGAGGGTAACTATGCGAGGAGGTTTGCAAAGCCCTTATTTTAATACATTATCTTCTCCTACATAGTATTAACTGCTCTGAGAGCAGCAGGCATGGACACGGATACTTTTGAAGGGTTAGGATATCAGCATCTTTCAGCCGCTTTCCTATTTCCTCAAATTCCTTAGGAACGGAGCATTTGCCGTTCCGTATGACCACATCTACTCTCACTTGGAGGATCATCAATAGGCAAGTGTCAACCAGCTCCAGAGGAAGCCTCTTCTGCAGCTCAGAGAATTTCCCCACCTCTGTTCCAATGCCAGGCAAGACTTTTACTGCAAACACTTCAGTATCATTTCTAATAAAGATAGCTTCCTCGCTGGATATCTCCAGCATGCATACAATCAGTTGTATTTCAATACCCTTCTTCAAAGGGCATTTGGTGTTTGAGCTCTAGTATATTAAAAAGAAACATGTCTATAAGAAACCATGTATAGATAAATGTTACTCAATTTTCTAACAGAGAGGCCCAGGAGATGTGAGTTTATTTTCTAAAACTTTTCAATCAAGTCAATGGAAAACTGAAAACTCCAAGCTCTCTGCTGTCATGGTAATTTTCACTGTTAAGGGATTGTAGCATGTTTGAAATAAGAGGAATCTCAGCAATCCTGCAGTTCATCAGCTTGGACACCAGACTAACAGAGGCCTAGGTGTCCACCTCTGCCCCACTTCAAGGGTAGGGAAAGAGGCAGGGTACCCCGAGGCCTTGGCAGGACCCTCCACCCTGCTTTTATTTAATTTATGTATTGGGATTCCGAATTGGGTTAATTGACTTAAAGGGCTTTTGCTGCCTCAGGAAAAGACTTAGAAAAATTTGATTTTTACTCATGATCAGCATGATACACTAATTTCACAAATGTAGCAACTGGGTCATAGGAAGAAGAGGTGACTTGCTCCAAAGTCTCCTCACTAATAAATGACAAAAGATTTTTACTTCCTATGTTACTCCATCTACCTGACAATGTGATCAGTCAATTCTGCCAACAAGATCCCTTTCTGAGTATCTCACTCCTAAGCCACCTCCAGCTTCATGGAAATCACAGGCCATGTTCCATATTTCGATATGAAGCTTAAAGGCCTTAGGACATCCCAAAGGCAACCTCTCCGGCTTTGGAGGCTTGCAGTATTAAAATTAATCAACAGTAAATGCTTCCAGACATAGAAGTTTCTGATGTACTTTTCGAGGGATGCATATTGAGTCACTCAACCTTACTGACAAAGGAGAAAAGGGTGCCTTCTTATGTGCCCTGGCTTTTTGCTTGACAGGTAGATCACAGTGACAGTATTTGCAAGGGAATCTTTTGATAAATGGACGCGGGGCCAACCATATCACAGAATTTGTTTTGAAAGGACAAAAACCTTACAGAGCACAGTCCTTGACAAACTAGGCCCCAAAGACCTTTATCTCCAAACTGTCAAATCAACCCAAGTAAACTCTTTGCTGGCCCCAGAACAGTCTTTGTTTATGCCACTTCCTTCTGATCATGTGGGAATTTTCAAGGCGCGGGTTCTTCACATCCCAATCCCCAGCCCCCGACTGAAATCTTCTCTGGCCTCCCAGATGGGAAGGAGTATCTTCCTCTTCTTACTCCATATCCTTTAACATGTACTCATGCTTTCTAAGAGTAATAGAATTCACGGCCGGGCGCGGTGGCTCAAGCCTGTAATCCCAGCACTTTGGGAGGCCGAGGCGGGTGGATCACGAGGTCAAGAGATCAAGACCATCCTGGTCAACATGGTGAAACCCCGTC
>NW_016107426.1:4863748-4871990 GCF_001604975.1 Cebus imitator | reverse complement strand
AAAAAAAAAAAAAAAAAAAGAATTCACAACAACTAGCACATACTTAGTTCATACCACGTGCCACAGACAACTCATTGAAATAGGTATTATCTCTGTTTTGTAGATGAGAAAACGAGAGTTAGTGAAAACAAGGAACTTACCCAAGATCAAACAGATGATAAATGACAGAATGGTTATTTGGACCCAGAATTCCATAGCCTAAGCTTTTATCCCTTGTGCTACCATCACTGTGCCTCTTCTGGGTTATCAGCCCCCTGAAGATGTGCTCAGTTTCTTAATTGTCTGCCGTCACCATGGTTTCTCATACAGCACAAACAGGG
Organism: Cebus imitator; assembly: GCF_001604975.1. Classification (NCBI taxonomy): domain Eukaryota; kingdom Metazoa; phylum Chordata; class Mammalia; order Primates; family Cebidae; genus Cebus; species Cebus imitator. The sequence goes on along the minus strand of NW_016107426.1, from coordinate 4,871,670 downwards.
CGAGGCCTCAACGAAGAAGTGTCATTATAAGAGTCATGGAGACCACGTTCTGCAAATGCTAAATCCCTCAGCACTGGAAACCACTGACTACCCTCACAGACACACGGCCACACTCAGCATTTGGCTTTCTCTGCTGGGTCTGCAGCAGCTTGGCTGTTCTCATAGCTGATGGATTAGTGCTGATCTACACTGATTGCTCACACCTGCAATTCAAACTAACCCCTGTTCTGCTCTGTGCAATCAGCCATGCCCAGGTAAGACCATCAGCTTCCCAAATGACAGGCAAACAGAGACCCACCTGACGGGTCTGACCAGACACCTGTGAGAGCTGCAAAGTGGGAAGATGGGGGAAGGGGAAGGTGGAATTAGAAAATTAAAGTGCTAAATGTAAAGGGTAAAAGAATGAGTGCTTTATTTATTTCTGGGAAAGATTAGAAACTTTGCAGATGGAAAACATCAAATGTCTCCAGCTAATGAGTACAGAGCAGTAACCAGCCATGGAATTTTTACAGGCACTAGGATCTGATATTTGTGTCTATATAGGAAGCTTTAGTCAGAGAAGTCAGATAGATCTTAGAAGGTCAAAATTCCCAAACATAATCATGCTTTGATTTCCAGTGCCACCCTCTACCGCAGAGCTCTGGATTCATTTGCTAACCTCATCCCAACGATTATCATAACATCTCATCCTGGAAATGAGGAATGTGGATGCAAAAAAATGCAGCCTACATCACGGCTACAACAACTGGCTCAGCCTGTCTGCCACGGGGCCGGAAAAATGCACTGCTTTTCTTGATGAAAGGTGTTTAGTCCCATCAATTTGCTTTTCTGTTCTGAATTTCTCCTGAGTCTTAGTTTTCAATAGGTAATAACTCGTGGAAAAATATATGACACAGATATATGTATGTATGTGGTTTTATGATCATAGTTACAAACGTAAAGTCAGGTCCCCACTTACCACACTCCCCTTGCCCTTTGGCAATCCCTGTCGCCTTCTCGAGGGAATAATTGCTAAATCCTGAGTAACTGGAATAGTTCCAGTTGCAACCATAAATAATTGTATTTGCTGTATTTCCTACTTTGAAAAAAACATCACTCTAACTTTTCAAAGTGTCAGATTTTTAAAACATAAATTTTATTGAATTTGTTTGAGCTGTATGACTAGTATTTCTCAGGGTACAGATGAAAATATATCAAAAGGCAAAGGTGAAGATCTTGTTTGAGTCTCAAGACATTATTTTCCAAATACAGCCAAATAGAGAAGTTATCATTGACAATATGTTCCATATCACCATTTTTTTTCTGCTAACAATGATGCTTAGTAAAGCACTGAACCAGGGGAATTTTTTTTTTTAACTCGAGATTTGGTTTGGGGCTTGCTGAGACTTAACAAGCTTTTAAACACGAAGGCTGTGACTTCTTTTTTAGAAAAGCTAGTGAGGAGTCGGCTCTCCCGGAAGCAATTTCCAGTCCCTGCAGAGTCATGCCATAGACCTTCATTAAAGCAAAACGATGCAACAAGTAAGCAGCAGCTTCTCATGCTCTGTAAGTCCTGACTTGCTGCATTTTAAAAGTGTTATTATTACATCGGCCAGAGAGTCAAACTTGGCCCAGGGTAATATATTTCAGTTTCAGTGATTTCAAGTTTTGGTGAGAATGCCAAAGCTTGGCCCTGGGTAACACTCCCTCCTGTCACACCCGAGCCAACCTGGAAGATGTATAACAACTTTACCTGCTTTGGAGTTGAGAGTTTGCCTGAACCTGAGAGAGTGAAATCTAAGGGCTTTAATCTGATAAAGGCCAGGTGTGGTGGCTCAAGCTCGTCATCTTAGCATTTGGGAGGTGGAGGTGTGAGGATCACGTGAGCCCAGAAGTTTGGGACCAGCCTGTGCAACATGGTGAAACCCTATTAGCTGGGCGTGGTGTCATGTGACTGTAGTCCCAGCTACTCAGGAGGCTGATGAGGGAGGATTTCCTGAGCTGGGGAGGTTGATGCTACGCTGAGCCATAATTGTGCCACTGTGCTCTATACACTTTAGCCTGGGTAACAGAGAGAGACCCTGTCTCAAAAAAAAAAAAAAAAAAAAAGAAGAAGAAGAAGCATGATAAATCACACTGGGCAACACGGTGTGGTGAAACCCCCAAAAAGTGCATCTCTTGGGACGATCCCTTTTCTCTGACATACATGCAAAGGGAGCAAAGAGGCTCAAGGAGCCTGGCAGCGAAGAACAGAAGCCACTGGGACTGAGGCACGGCACCTTACACATAGCTGCTTTTTCCCCCTCCCCCTGTGTCACTTCAAGAAAGAACTCAAAATTACCAGAAGTGACTCAAACATTAAATGCTTACACTCATTTTTGAGACACCATAGAAAGCTTACATGTCATCGTATTTAATTTCAAAGATGGCTGATGGGAATGGTTAAGAGCATGGTCTGGTCCCAAGACTACCTGAGTTCAAATTCTGCCTCTACTGTTTCTTAGCTGTTTGACTTAGCAAACTCCAAAGCAAATCCTTCCTCGTAAGGGTTGTGTGGGAACTGAAGGACACGAAGCTTGTAACATGCTTAGTATGACGCCTGACTGGGATGTGCTCTGTGCAGGCTGGGTTTATTGTCCCAACAATCCTGTGATGTAGGTAACATCAGCACCATTTCACAGGTGAAAAGATTGGGGCTCAGATGGGTTGATCTAAGTTCTCAAAGTCTGGCCTCTGGGACTTGTTAAAAGTGCAAATTCTTTTTTTTTTTTTTTTTTTTTTTGAGATAGGGTCTGGCTCTGTCACCCAGGCTGGAGTGCAATGGAGCGATCATAGCTCACTGCAGCCTCAACTTCCTAGGCTCAAGTGATTCTCCCAACTCTGCCTCCCAAGAAGCTGGGACTACCAGCATGTGCCACCACGACCGGCTGGTTTTTTGAAGAAATGTGAATTCCTAAGCCCAACCCAAGATATTGAATTAGAAAGTTCGCTAGATCCCTCAAATGCGTATGAAGGTGGCCCTCTGGGGACTGTCATGCATGCTAAAGTTTAGTAAATCAACTTACCCAAAGTCATGCAGCTTTTAAGGAATGAAACCAAGACTCTGTTTGTTTCGAAAGCCTATGTTCTTTCCGGCCGCAGACCTGATGTGTGTGCTTTTCCCACAGTTCTGACCATACGTTACTGGGGAAAGTGCCCTCCTTTCTCCATCCTCCCAGGCGTGACTCTTGTTTTATCAGAGCAGCCAGCCCTGCACTGGCACCTGCCCTGCTGTGAGAATCTTGTTTCCTATTCTGAAATCAAAGGTTTTCATTCATACAGCAGAAATATCCTAGAAATGGGAAAACTAGGACAAAAGATTATACTGTGATCAGAAAAACTCATTATTTTGATTAGTGACATTTTCACCCAGACTTTACAAATGGATAATTGAAATAAAATTTAAAACAGAGGCACTTAGTATATAAGTTTTCCTTCCTCCTCTCAAACTGAGGAGGATCCAGGACTGCAAAGTCAAATCAGCCTGAACGTCCTTCTCCACTTGTTAGGTCTAAGGTGGGGACACGTGTGGAGGTGGAGAAGAACCTCTGCCGAAGTCAAGAACACGTCCAGGCACTGCTGGCAGGTGGATTTAATCTGCATTTGCCATGTCTATACCCTGAAGTCAGAGGGCTCAGACCAAACCGTGTGTTTTATTTACTAAAATACCAAACCGTGTGTTTTAGTAAATAAAAATAGCAATTAGACCCAACTTTCTGCTATGCCTCTAAAATGACAATAACATGGGAACAAATTTGGATCCTTGGATCACCTTTGTCTCTCACTGGAAGTGATCCTCCGCTAGTACACAGATGTCGCGTTTTCTGGACACCACTGCTTCTTGGTTTGACATACAGGAAGAGCTCGTTCTCCCTTTTCATGGCTGTCTAACAGTTGCAGCTGTCTCACCTCACTGGTCCTGAGACTGGTGTTTAGGAGACTCTGAGAATAGCTTAGCAACTAAAGCCCGCACAAGAATAAGATCCCTTGAATAGAAACAACCAGAACTTGGTAGAAAGCTTCAGGATAAACTGTAAAGAGCACGGGAAGTCCATTTTATTTTTTGGTTCAAAGTTTCCATCACCATCTCAATTTCTACATGGGTGACGGTCTTTTCCAATTCACCATTTTCTTTCCCTGAACTCACAGACCTCATCTGTCTGGAAAACGCCAAATGATGTCCTGAGTCTTCCAAGGATAATAACTCATGGTCCAAGCCATGGTATAGATACCAGGCTCCATGACCAACACCCCTTCACATGAGGAAGCCCAATTTCTTCACCTTTTCTTTCTACTGCTTTCCTTCTGCTGCCTCCATGGCCAAATAGACCAATTTAGAAAAAGCAAATTCTACTGCTTTAGTTCATGGGTCTGGGGATCAAGCTTAATCTTCTGCCAGAAGAGTTTAAACAGATAAAAACAGCCCTCTGTAAGGTGAACAAATCTTTAAATAATCAAGGCCAGGTGCCATGGCTCAAGCCTGTAATCCCAGCACTTTGGGAGGCCAAGATGGGCAGATAGCTTGAGTCCAGGAGTTCGAGACCAGCTTGCGCAAGATAACAGAAACTTGTCTCCACAAAAATACAAAACACAGCCCAGCATGGTGGTGTGTGCCTTTGGTCCCAGGTACTCAGGAGGCTGAGGTGGGAGGACTGCTTGAGCCTCACAAGTGGAGGTTGCAGTGAGCTGAGATCCATGCCACTGCACTCCAGCCTGGGTGACTGAGCAAGACCCTCATCTCCAAAAAAGAAAGAAGAAAAAAGAAGAAGGAAAGAGAAAGAAAAGAAGGAAAGAAAGAACAAAAGAAAGAAAGAAAGATCAGCCCAAAGTACAGAAGTGCAGTGTGCCCCACACCAGCCACCATTATGTTAGACATTCCTTCTGGACCCCAAGGTCTATGGGAGCTGGCAGTGAAGGATACCTCCCACTGCAGCGCACAGCAAGTGCCACCATGCTCCTCTCTGGATGCAGCTGGTAGAGAGTAGTATTGTCATGTTTAATTCCACCAGTGATGCTGAAACTGCTGTAAACTAATGTGTGTTTGGCATAGAGTGGGAGATGTGCTGGTCTCATAGGGTGGGTAGAAGCCTAGCGTGCTGAGTAGGGGTGTGGTGTACCTGCTGTGGGGTGATGAAGTGCAGAAGAGCAAGTGCTGGCCTTCCGTGCAGAAGACAGTTTCACCCTTCTGAAGCTTGATGGGCACTGAGCTGAATTAATGGTGTGCTTCCCCAGGAACCAGGGAGGTCACAGCCTCCAAGACGTGCTATGGCTGTATATCCACATGTCAAACCAAACGAGCAAATCTGGCTGAATCTTTTCTCTGGGTTGGGGATGTGGGGAAGAGAGTATGTGTGGGTATCTTGCCAGATGCCAAAAGTTACTGAAACTCTGTCCTCTGTTAATCCACCGGAGAGCTAAATCCAGAGGATTTCCATTTTAATAATATTCATGCCATTAGCATCTGAAACATGCCTACAGTTGATAAATAAAGGCTTTTCTGGAATATTCCAGTAAAGGCTAGAGGTACTTTACATTTAAGAATAACTAAGTACAAATAAAATCCAGTTTTTAAAACAGTCTTTAAAACTGCCACTTGGTTACCAATAACTAAGCCGGAACTTCCTACTCTCCTCTCTTCCTGAGGCTATAACTTTAGAGAGGTAACTGTTCTCCTCAAAGAACTACTGTAGGCATAGCTTACTCCCAGGTTCATCCCTCTTACCAATTAATGTATGTAAGCAAAGAATTTTATCCACTTTATCCTCCTCCTCCACCGGGCTCTCGCAGCCTTCTTTCTTTGGATACCAAAGAATTCCTGAATAGAAATAGCTATTCTGTGACCTTACAAAATTCAGATGTGCTGTCTGTTATGTTCTAGTCTCACAGTGACTGGCCCCAGATTTGGGGTGTCCTATTTCTTGTTTTGTTGTTTGAGACTGTCTGCCTTCCTTCAAAGCTGATTAATCTCAGGTGCCTGGAGTGAAGGCCATGAGGCCATATAATATTAAGGCACCAAGAAAACTTCAATAAGTGGTTTAATGTATTTGCAGTGGCCAAAATTAGAACACCTTCCTTCTCCTTTGATTTGACAGCCTATTTTTCTGCTACAATTTGCAGTTCTTCCCCCTCTAACAACTTGAGTTAATTTCTATTCTGAAAGAAGTCAGGAGCAAAGGAGCCAAGGTAAAGCTCTAGATTGATCCGGCCCTGGGGAGGTAAAAGTACAGTGGTGAAGCGAGGCAGGGTGCCTTCGTGGTTGTTCCCAGTACCTGAGGTGCGTGGCAAGCATCCAAGCAATGGCAGTGACGAAGGCCCTCGAGAGATGTGGAGACACATTCCTCAGTGGTCACAGTGGGGAGCGGCTCAAGAGCGGACCTTCAAGATGTAGGGTAGAAGAAGAACCAGAAGCTGTGAAGATCCATAAACTTGCCTTCCTACCAGGGCCATTTAATGTGCTATAGTAATCTTTCCAGTGTGTTGAAAATAAGGTAATTTCCTTGCAATCTGGATTATAGGTACATGCCTTTTTATATACACAACAAATTGTTTTTAGGTTAAACCACTTATATTATCTTGAAAATGTTATTTTGTTGAAGTGTAGACACAAGTCTTTTTTTGCCCTGTATGTAATTCACGTGCATGTGTGTATGTGTGTGTTCTTTTACACTGTGTACATACAGGCTTTGCATTTATGCATTGACTGTGTAAGAAGAAGATGCAAAGTGAAAAGTCAATGGTAACCTTTACGTTGGGAATGTGACAATCAAAGACACACTTGTCATGAAGCTAATGAACTTTAAGCTCCAGATCCCCTCACGTGTACAGGTCCATTCCAAGGCTCTGGGAGTGGCCCTGGCAATTGTACACATTATCATATGCTTTGGAAAATTTTGGAAAATTAAGAAATTTTCATCTCAATCAGTTAACATTCTGGTCTCTTTTCTCTCTGACCTTCCTTTTACCACACTTCTTGTATCAGCTAGCCTCGAAGTAGATGTATTTTTGAGATCCAATTAAGGAGAAGTTAATCTGTGGATATATTTAGTTTAGATTTAATAGGATATATTTATCTGCTTTGCTAGCCATTCTAGTATAAAGAGTGGACTTCAGGATTATGGCTGTCCTTAGTGTGCTAATTTACCCAGTACCACGAAACAGAGGTACAAGACCGGATGTTATGCCATCATATAAAAGTCCTACAGGAAATTGGTTATAAAAGTACGTGTATAATGGAGAAGAAAACACAGTTTGAAATGCATGGAGCTACAAGGTAGTCTGTAAAGAATGTCACTGTTCATCAGCTGTATAAAATGTTGAGTGAAGAATTTGGTTTTCTTTGATATCTCATCAAAATGGACATTTTCTTCTGTCAAGAATATACATGATGAGATGTGGCAGAAAGCATTTAGGCTTTGAAATGTGATTGAGTTTGGATCTTGCCTCTAATATTTGCAAGCCTCAGTTTACTTCTCCGTAAGGAAAGAATAATAGTATCTCTCAGATTTATAACAAGAATAGCTAAGACTGAGTACTTTATTGTGTGCCAAGCCCTGGGCTTTAAACCAGCCCTGTGAAGAGGATACGATTATTTTTTTTCATTTTACAGATGAGATTGAGGAATTGGCCCAAGGTAACATAGCAACATAATATGCAATGAATCTAGAAGGTGAACTCCAGTAGTCTGGCAGCCCCCATAGCTACTCGACTGTTCTGTAAGGATACAAAAGAGATATGGAATGTTTATAGCACTGAGGCAGGCAGTTACCATCGTCCAAGAAATTGTAGGCACTGTTATGCAGCCCACCATGGGCTTCTCTACCCATGGCTGCCACTGCCAGTTACAGCAACCAGCCCAGCTTCTAGAGCTTGCACAATTTGTTGTCTTTGTTCCTCTCTCTCTGTGT
>NW_016107426.1:4846062-4863542 GCF_001604975.1 Cebus imitator | reverse complement strand
TGTGTGTGTGTGTGTGTGTGTATGTGTGCGTGTGTACCCACCACAGCCTCTGTCTTTGTTTCTTTCTCCTAGGTGGCTCCTTTCTCTAAAAAGAGGTGGTTTCTAAACTTTACTTATTATTATCATTTGCTAACCTATGTTATTTTTGGAATTATATCCTAAATTATAAACGAGTACATAAAATGATGCTATTACCCCATCTTTAAAAGGCTGTGATAAAACAAAATGAAATAAAATTTTAAAAGGCTATAATTGTTTACATAATTACACCATTCTCTAAACATTCTAAAGTTTTGCTACAGATAATTTGCATGTATATATCACCAAGAATATTAAATTTTTCCTAGACCTGCAACCGTCGTTTATAGCAATTGATGTTTCCTGAGTCACTATGTAGCATTTAGTCTTATTAAACATACCTTGCTTCAATCGTAGTATATTATTTGAGTCTTGTAACTTCTAGGAATGAGATTACATACCATGTAGGTGTTACTCTGTTTCTGTTACGTCATTCATTCATTCAACCAACACTTACTACTTACTGTGTGCCAGATATTGTCCTACATGTTAAAAACATTTTTGTATATTTAAATGGTTAAATAGTTATATTCAAAGCTTTTAAGTCTAGGTTTAATCTTTTCATTTTTTCAAGCAATTTCCAGTTTTCAATATCATTTTTGATGGCTGCCTAATGTTTCATTTGAAGACATCTGCCACACTGTACCATTCATTAAACCACTCTCGGGAATTTGAATCATGGCTTGGCATTAGAATTAATGTTGATGTGACCAAAACCCTACTTCTCTCTCTTTTTTTTTTTTTTTTTTTGGATTTTTTCCCTACATTAAATTACTGCAACAGGCCATGGAGACTGAACTCTTTTTTAACTGATATTGCATTCAAAGGACTGTTAAAGTTCACACTTCTACCTGAAATGTAAGGCTATACCAACTTCACCAAAACTTTGCAAACACTTGAATATTGTCACTTTAAAAAAGTTTATTAGCACATATAAAACAGTGCCTCCTTTTTCTTTAACTTTACATTTCTCTAATAGTAAGCTTAAACATTTTTTCTGCTTTTGAAAACATGTTTACTAACTCTTAAATTATCTACATCAGAGATGTGTAAGGAGCATCAATACCAATGCTAAACATGGACCAAACACACAGTGAGTGTTAGGCACTACATTAGGTGTACATGAGGAATACTCATAGAAAGGTCACAACGGTGTCCATGGTGGAAAAGTGTTGATTGAAAAGGCCATCCAACCTTGGGCTAATATAATTTTTCTTCCACTTATCAGCTGGGAAATTCTGGACCTTAAGTTTCTTGTCTATAAGGACTGTAATAATACAAAATTTGCAGGGTTGTATTGAGTATTAAATCATCCTGAGGTAGAGATTGTATTCCCAGTGCATAGCACAATGCCTGGCATGCAGTAGGTACCCAACAAATGTGTTACCCAGTCCCAATATAGAAGGTGTTGCCAGGCATGGTGGCATACACATGTAATCCCAGTACTTTGGGATGCCTTGAGGTCATGAGTTTGAGACCAGCCTAGCCAACATGGTAAAACCCCATATCTACCAAAAAATAAAATAAAATAAAAAATAGTCCGGCATGAGGGGTGGCACACACCTGTAGTTTTAGCTACTCGGGAGGCTGAGGCAGGAGAATCGCTTGAACCCAGGAGATGGAGGTTGCAGTGAGCCAAAATCATGCCACTGCACTCCAGCCTGGGTGATTGATAGAGACTCTGTCTCAAAAGAAAAACAACTGGCTGTGTATGGTGGTCATGCCTATAATCCCAGCACTTTGAGAGGCTGACACAGGTGGATCACCTGAGGTGAGGAGTTCGAGACCAGCCTGGCCAACATGGTGAAACCCCATCTCTACTAAAAATACAAAAATTAGTTGGGTGTGGTGGTGCATGCCTGTAATCCCAGCTACCTGGGAGACTAAGGCAGGAGAATTGTTGGAACCCAGGAGGTGGAGGCTGCAGCGAATGGAGATCTTCCTATTCCACTTTAGCCTGGGTGACAGAGCGAGACTCTATCTCAAAAAATTTAAAAAAAAGAAAAGAAAAAATCTAGAAATAGTACTATGTAGAGCATCTTTCAATATAGAAATAGTTCATGCTACAAGAATGCAAAGGACTCCTGACAGAAGAGGAGGGACAGAATCTTCACTATGGCTTACTTCTTCTGGAAGGGCAGGAGTATCTAGGGTAGGCAAATCCACAGAGGCAGCAAGTATTTTAGTCCTTGCCAGGAGCTGTGGAGGAAGAATTGAAAGTAACTGCTGATGGGCTTGGGGACTTTTGTCAGGGTGAGAGAAATATTCCAAAATTAGACAGTGATGATGGTGGCACAATTTTGTAAATATACTAAAAGCTACTAAACATTTTAAAAGGGTGAACTTTATGGTATGTGAATTACATCTCAATAAAAACTTGGAAAGACATTATTGTCTGTGGCTCATAATTTAGAATCCATAAAACTCAGCAACTTTTGAGGCAAGATTAAGGAACGCATTCAAAGGCTCTGATATTCCATTTTGCATATGATTGAGTCCCAAACTTAGAAATTAGGGGACCAGTTGAAAAAAAGGCTTCGGTATCAGCTGCCCCATCATCAAGAAGAGATTGTGAGCACCTTGAAGTAAATTATTCTTTTCTATCCCTAAAATTAGCTATTAATTTCCTTAAACTTAAAGGGTATAAAAATTACTGTTTTGAATTACCTTGTGTCTGTTTAACGCTCAGCAGTGTCTTCGGAGCAACCGATCGCAATTCCCCAATACCACTCACAGGAAAGCTCATAATTCCTTGGGTAAAGACAGTAAAGATGCCTTTGAGGATGCTTTAATTAGCCAATGACAAGGCGAAATAAAGCAAGTGAAGGCTGGAACACCACCAGTTTAACTCCACTTATTTCCTTTTTATAATTACTTGATTGTTATTTCTGATGCCGCCTTTTAAAATACCTTGGGTAATCATTCTCCTAGTCTTCAAAACTTCTGAACTAATAATTTATTATGCAGAATACAGTTACATCACTATGAAATGGGCAGATGGTGGGCATCAGATGCCCAAAACAACAACACATACTCTAATCTTGTATTTGATTTTTATGAACCTGTGTCAAATATAATTTTTCTCCAAAAAACTCAAAAGATAGACTTTAATTATATTTATTTAATTTGTAATACATTATGTGAGAAATCATACCCAAAACATAATTCTATGGCTACAGACATAGTAATGTACACTACACACTGTGTGAAATGTCAGATTACATTGTGTTAAGCATCAACTTATTCTAAAATTATCTGGTAATTTTTTAAAATGTGATTTGGCCCCTTCCTGTGTGGTTTCTTTTGCCTCATCCTCTTCAGTGGTTACATACTTGATCATTGAATACGTGGCTACTTGCTCTCAAAGTTATCAATCAGACACAGTAGAACCAAACTCTGTCTTGGATTCCCGCTTAAGCCAACAGAAAGAAAATATTAGTCCTCTGCTATTTTGTCCTATTTAAAAGTTAAAAAAAAAAATCTAAAATATGCAGGAAGCAAACAAAAGCCTTCTGTTAAAACAATTGATGAAGCCTATACAACAACTAATGATTTAAAATGTCAAATAGGCTCCCTGGATTTATCCCAGTTAACCAACTCGAAGAGCAGTTTAATTTTAAAGTGCATGTATCAGAGGAAAATATACGTAACAAATACATTTTCACTCAATTGAATCTTAGGGTTGGTAGAGGGTCCAAAGTGGTAGCAGAAAAAAAACCCCACATTGCCTCATTTTCATTTTGTTGTAGGCCATAGGAGATTACAGTGAGTGTTCCTTTTACGGGAGTTTTCTTTTAGCTCTTGCTACTTAACAAAAGAAAGCTTACCCTTGGCGTGCCAAGATTTGGGAGAAAAAAAAAAAAAACAGCAAGACCTCTTGCCCCCATATTATTCGAATTTTGGTGCCTTTGAATATTTCCAAGCTGCACTTCTCTGCTTAAACATGGTAGGAGTGATATGGCCTTAAGAAAGCTAGAATATTCTGGAAGCCAGGTGAGTGATGTTAGGTATTGGTTTTAGCAGTGAATGGAGGAGGTTTTTAGAGGACGGTTATCCCAAGACAGAACTATTCCAAGACAGTCATTTCTCCTAGGATAACCTGGCATTCGACTGGACAGACTGTCCCTGTCTCCCTTCCTATTCTTCCTCTTCCATCTCCTCTTCCCCATCTCAGAAGCAATGCCTTTGTAAAGTCTTCGGAGTAAGAAAAACCTTCCAGTTTTCCTTTTTATGTGGCTTAGGTTATAAGCCACATAATGCCAAATGCCAAACAAATAAACAAATGAAAACAAAAATAAAACTGGCCTATGGATTCAAAGAGCCCAGGATTTAAAACCTGACTCAGTTCACTCACTTGAGTAAACTACTTAATCACTTTTGGACTCAGTTTCCTGATCTATTAAATGGGCATAAAATATTTGCTATTACTAGTTTATCAGGAGGAAAGTATCTGACACCTGGTAAATGCTCACCAGATGCTGCTGGTCAACCTGTGTGTGCTGGGGGGTATTTGGGAGGTGGAGGGAGGGATGGTCTAAATGAATGCGCTTATTCTCTCCACAATTAACAGTGCCAAATGGATGTACTGAGTGAGCCCAGAGGCAGTTACAGTTTGTTAAGCACACTTTTAGAAAAGGGTTTACAAGATCTCGATAAAAAAAGTCAACTGAACTAGCTTGTTCAGAGTTCTCATCCTAATACTTTCAGGGGTTTCTTTAAATAAGAACATCATAAAAATATTAGAGGATTTTTTTAAGATGGATTAAATTTGCACTTTAGAACAAACGATACACAATTTTGAAATAAACTTAGCTTTAATTGTATGTATGTAATTATACATAATACATATTTGTCAAATACAATTCAGCCACTACTGACGTAAAGTAGCAAAAAAATGCATGAGATGAAAAACTACACAAAACAAAGTGTAAACAAAAATGGAAGAATCTGTCCAGCCACATATCGGCACCTTAATTTACAGAACTATAAAATTTCCAATTTAACTTCATTCTTAGTGATCATCCATTCTAGGCAAACATTTGACACGTTATAATTTTAAACGCACACGAGGATTATACTCATTTTTGTTTTCTCATTTTCCAAATCACTTTTTAAAGTATTTTTTTCAGCTTATTCAATACACAGGCACGACTAGAGATGAACGTATGTAAGTATCATCGTAGGCATGCCTTTTTAGTCCCTTTCTCATACATTTGTATGGCTTCTCCCTGCCCTCCTATTTCACCCACATCAGCACTGCTTGGCAACCCATGATAACAACTTCATGGATATCCTTCCATGTTTTTCTAGGCTTAAACAATCTTGGAGGGACATACATATACGTATGTGCTTTTTTACCCTCTCTTTTCCGTATCTGTTTTACAGAAATAGGATTCTCTTTTACCAAAGGCCCCAAAAGGCCACAGTCTATGCGGATTTAGCTCAATTTTTATCCACTGTCTACATCTAAAACTAGTAGTTTTATAATGTTTGGCATATGACCAAAAAAATAAACTAATATATTAATGCTTTGGAATATTTTCCAAAGCAAATTTGAAATAAATTGATTTTACAGATGACTGTTTAGTTAAGCTTGGTGAAAACTCATTGCAAAGAGCCCTGGGCTGAAAGGAAGAGAATCTACGGACATGGTTGACTTCAGCCACGGACCACACACAGGAGGAACTTCACAGATCACATGGCTTGTCTGGGTCCCAGTTTTCTCACTTACGAAATAAAGGTCTTGCAGCAGATGACTTCAAGGTCACTTCTAGCTCCAAAAGGCTAAGAATCTTTGTCAGTAAGAGCTTGATTCTCAAACCATTTTCTTGTTTTTACTGAACTTTTTTTTTTAGTGCCTGCTGTCATGCTCTGTCTGCCAGGGCGAATTTCCAAAAGTTTTTTCACAGCAATTTTAGCCAAAACCGTCCATGTTCTGGGGAGGATAGACACAGACCAGAGTGAAGAGGTGTGGATGGGTCATGGTGAATGGATGTTAAGACTGTCAAGAAAACCAGGCCTCACGCTAGCGCGGCAATTGCTTCTCATCAGCATCTCAGGCACCACGGGTCTCATTTGATGTCACAAGAAACACCCTCAACAAAGTAACGAAGCCTCAGCCTCCCACCCACTTCTCTTCTTAGGGATTCTTCTTAGGACCTCCTTTTCTCTCTCAGGTTTCCAGTACCCTGAAGTTCTTATTCCCATCCCCCATTAGAATCTAAAGAAAAAAACGAAGAAGGACACATTTATGTTAAGATCCAAATGAATGATGAGAGCTTACAAGATTATACTTACCAGTATTGCTTGTATTTTTATAGAAACCAAAACCATGTTTAAACAACAACAACAAAATTCCGGCAATATAATTGTTCTCAAGGGTAAGAGAAACATAGGAAGAGGGCCTGGGGGATTTTCCAGCACTCCTGAATGTACGCATCAAACCCCATGAGAGATGTCCCTGAGAACTCATTACGAAGAGCTCTGGGCTGAAAGTCAGAAAACCCTGTGGGCATGGTTCTGGTTGAGCCACGGACCACCCATAGGAACTTAACAAATCCCTTTGCTTGTCTGGGTCCCAGTTTCATCATTTGCAAAATAAAGGTCTTGAACTGGATGACTTCAAGATCACTACCAGTTCCAAAATGCTCACATTCTGTCACCACAATGGCTCCTCTGCGGGGACCACATTGTCATCTGAACTTTTTTAAAAGTTGCATGCTTTCCACAGCACCACAGGGGACTTCTTGGTGAATCTCTACTCTGCATTAGTTGCCTTTCTACCCATCAATACCCATCCTTCCACTAGAGAAGCAAAGCTCCAGAAAAGTGTTAGCTCCAGTTACACACGTATGTTGATCAATTGCTTGGCTGCTCAGAAGACTATTCCATGAGTCCTCAATTTTTCTATCTGTAAAGCTCAACTCTACATTTCTGGTAGGACTTTTTTGACATAAAAGGCTGATCACGCCCCTCCTGCTCAGTTATCTGCATGGGTTTCCCATCACCTACAGTAGCAGATGCTGTTGGTTGCCACTTAGCAATCGCTTGTCTCCCTTTCTTTTACCTTCTACTATCAGAAACTCAACTTTGTTCCAGTATCCTCCGCCTGGCCATGCAAACCAGAAGAAGTGGGCTCATTCTTCCGGGGAGCGAATCGAGATTGGTCTGAGCCAGTGATGGTGGCTGCATTCCCCTTGCCAGTGAATGCTTTAGGGCTGGGCACGTGATGCACTTTTGGGCACTGAGACAAGAGGGTGAGTCTGATGGGAGTGGCGGGGGAGCTCCTTAGGAAGGGTTTTCCTCACTGATTAAAAATTCACAAATCAATACAGAAACAAACACCAACAGAGCTCGAAAACAAAGAAACAAATCTCCCTTCCTCTTTGGTCACCTTGTGATCAGGAGAAGAGCAAGAGTGAGAGCAAACCACATACCAAGGACGGCAGAGCACAAACGGGGGAAGCACCTCAGTCCTTCATGACACAGTTGAGCCACTGAATTCAGTCACCTTGGACCTGCCTTTGAGCATATTATATGTGCTCATAAATTTTCCTCAGTTCCTAAGCCAGTTGAGTGGGAGTTTTCCGTTCCTTGCAGCTGAATTCATAAGAGTAAATTTATGGTGTAAAACAAACATACTTTGGCATACAAGAACCCTCGCGTTCTGACCACCTCATCTCCATCACCGTTCACTAGACTCTAGCCGCAGTCGCCTTTGCCTTCACCATAACGTCCACCCTGCGAAGACCACAGCTCACCTTCCAAGCACCAGCACAAGCACCTCCTCCTCTATACAACTGTGCCCAGTCTCCTCAGGCAGACTCTGCTGTCATCACCTTCCACAGCATTTCTCACATCTCCTTTATGTTCTGATCATCTGCATGCCTGTCAACCTCACTAGACTGTGAACTTCTTGAGGGCAGGGGCCTCAAAAACTAGTGACTTTTACAGCCCGCACGTATGCCTGATTCGTGGGCATGCAATCAGCATCTGCTGAATGAGTGCCACACAAGAACCTAACCTGTCCATTCAGGAATGTGCTCACCTCTAATTTACAAAGCTCAGTTCGTTTTCATCTCAGTGTACGCCTTGTCTAGCAGGCTGTGACTCAGATTCAAGGTCTGAATAATTGAAGTATCTGTAACAACAGAACCACCACCTCCTAACTAAAACCTTCTTGAACTTTGATGGGTGGCTTTGGAGATAGTTATGTTTGACAGCCTGTCAAGGAAATGAACAGTGAAGAGCTATGTGCCCCCAGTCATTCGGGCAGTATAAGAATCCTGTCCTGCAGCCGGATTCCAAGATGAAGAAATGCTAAGGCACGGCAGGGCTCCCCGCTTGATCCATCTCAAGAGCATCAGTGCAGGTTAGTTTTACAGTAACCAAAACCGTCAAAAAAGAAGGGTGAAGCAAGCAAGCTTCAGGCCACAGAACCGATATCTGAAGCACTTGGGCGTAAGCACTCCTCTGTATTTCTAAACTACACAGCCAAGACCAGACATCTTCTGAGTCGCACACTCTGCAGCTCCCCTGTGCCCCTCCACACACAGCACACGCAAACACCCAGGAAATCAGTTTACCTTCTTTTTGCAAATAAAAGCAGCGTCTTTTGACAGCTCTAGCGAGAGACACTTTTAAAAGTTCACATCTGCCCAGATGTGAAACAAAGGACACACCCTGTGGTAACAAATGAAAAACTGCCGAGAACTGGAACCCAGCAATTCCAGCAGTTCCCTCTTCAGGCCAAAAGCACTCTGTTAAAAATGTGGGTCACGTTTAGTGTGACACAGGGTGAACAATCACACTAGGGTTGAGATGACTCATTTAAATAGCATGATTCAAATATCCTATTCATCTTGCAACATAATCAAACTCCTGAGGGGTTGCTACACTCTTTGCAGGAAAAAAAAAAAAAAGGTGACAAAGAGAAAAAATGCAGAGAAATTAACATAGCCTGGATATGCAGGTACCAGAGGCTGGAGGGAGTCAGGGTGAGCAGAACGCTGGCCTGCCATGAAAATAAGCAGCCCTGATCAGCCCTCGAAGACAAATAAGAAAATTACCCTCTGCTCTTCCCAGAGTCACTGTCTGCCTGAAGAACACACGAATGCTGAACCAGAGTCATTCTGTTATCGAATGTGCTGAGCAGCTGCTTAGTGCTGGCTTCGGGCGTGCAAAGAGAAGACAAAGTTCTTCCTGTGGAAGAAGCCCTCACAGTAGCAGGGAAGGCAAGAGAACAGGACATCAGACAGAAATGCTGGTGGACCACTGGTTTTCCCTTGCAATTCATGGAGACGCTAGAAAGCAGACCACAGATCTATAACCAAATGTCTGCCAAGTCAACAAAACCTTAAACGTCTCCAAGTTTTGCCTGTGATAGATTACTTTGTCTGCCTTCCAGAATCTGGTGACCGAAAATGTACGACAACTTATTTAAAGACTTGGGCTAATGAGGTCCTACGTTCATTCTTAAAAGAAATTCCAGGAGTTTCTAGTTCGATTCCACCCTTCCAACACTTCGTGTACTTATCCACCATCAGGAAAACACAGGCCACTTTGCACATGGATTTCTTCCTGCCGAGCTTCCCAGAGACCCAATGTGAGGACATCTCTCCTTCGCCTTGCAGTGACTCCCATGTGACAGTCACCACACCTCACACATACAGCAGACTCAAACTCACCTGAATGTTCTTGCTTTACATCTACTGCCTTCCAAAGCACCGGAGAAAAAGATACACCTGGAACCAATGAACGAGTGAGCTTTCACATCTCTTGCCATTCTTTCCACCCCAAATACCCTTTCTTCTCATTTTTGAGACTTCTCAAGTCTCCCTGGAAAGCATGTCCTTACTGATCCTTGCTCAATGCGACTATTTCCTGTGTCTTTGTTAGTTCTTATGTACTTGATGTGTATTAAAGGAATTGTCACCTTTTTTACTCCTCCTTCTTTTTTTTTTTAAAGAAACAGGGTCTCACTATGTTGCCTAGGCTGGTCTCCAACTCCCGGGCCCAAGTGATCCCCCAGCCTCAGCTTCCCCAGTAGATGGGACTACAAATGCTCATGGCCATGCCTTGCTTTCCTCTTTGCCACATGGAGTAGGCTGTCTCCAGGCTTCGACCTTCTGCTCTGCCATCTGCTTTGTCTACTCAGAAACTCCCTACTGTCTAAGCCTTCCTATTTCTGCCCTGGGCTCTCACAAAAGATGCATCTCCACGATAGACTGAGTGGGAGCCAGTTCCTAGATTCTCATGACTATTCATCATAATCACCTACAGAGGTTTAAAAAAAAAAGATGGATATATATGCATAGATTGTTTTCTGGAAGGATCACAAGGAACTGCTAAGTATTCGCCTTTGGGAAGAACTAAGGGTTAGGTGGGAGGGGTGCAAAGACATTCTTTGCTGTACTGTCTAGATTTTTACTTTGGTCATGCATGTCAATTTTTTTTAAATGAAAAAATTTAGATGCCCAAGGTCTACTCTGAAAGATTATAATTTAGGAACAGGCCTCAGCATCTGCATTTTATTTAAAACCCTGGGTGATTTTGATGAAAAGGCAGAGCTGGAGCCCATGGGACTGAGAGAAAGATGCTTGTATGTATATGACGTGTAGGTGTAAGTGCACGTGGATTGTGCATGGTGGGGTGGGAGATGAGGGCCGGATTCCACAGCAAGAAACTTCTCCTCCCCGTATGCCGCCTCTAGGCGTTTTCTCTGCTTTCTCTTTCCCAGAAGCCAGATCAGACCGTGAGCTCAGACAGTTGCCTTTCCTGAGGAAGGGCCGGAATGGAGCATTTTCCCCATGGGAGGGTAAGGCATGGGTTTAGGAGCCGGGTAGGCCAGGCTCACGTCCTGCTTCACGTATGTGACTTTGGGCACGTCTGTCTGCCTCGGCTTCCTGTTATTGTGGTGTGACGACTAAATGTGCCGCTATGTCCCAAGTCCTTACAGCTGTGCCTGGCATGGGAAAAGCACGGGGTAATCACTGGCTATTAGCAGACACAGAAGAGGGAGGTAAGCCCCTTTTTATCACTGACTGCAAGCCAGGTCATCAGCTGCTGCCTCTGTGCCCGTGCGGTGCAACTATTCCTGTTGCCGTGGAGTCACGCTATTGTGCCATTATTTGTTTACCTGTTTATCTGTGTTACTGGGGTTTTAGATCCCTAGGGAAGGTATTGAGTCTCATTTAATTTTTTGTTGTTTCTTGCACATAGGGCAGGGACCTTTGCGTATGGGTAAAGCATGCCAAGTAAGGAGTCACTTTGTTAAAAAGCGCAGCCTACCTTGCGGGAAGCACTCAACTGCAGGAGGTAAATCAGCGCCAGAGCATAGGGATGGGTATTCCAGGAGTAAGGATTCCAGACTCAACTGGAGCAGACACTTTGATTTCCTCAAATGGATGCGACCTTGCCTCTGTGGCCCTTTCTCTGGGGCCAGCTAGACCTCAATTGTCCCTTAGAGAATGCTCACAGGGTTACACTTTTGTTCCTTACTGCCTGTTTTGAATCCCTAAGTAGGGGTAGACACACACACTTTACACTTCCCCCTTCCCGAATTCATCAGTAGCTGCTTATTTCATTTGCTGGATTGAAGATACAGATAGTTCGTTTTATATGGGCAAGTCAAGGTTCAGCTGGGGCATCTGCTTCTTCCAGAAAGGAAGCTGAATCCTGAGCGGTCCGGGATAGACTCCCTCCTCCGTGGACTTGGAGCGCTTGCCACCCTCACCGCTGCTCACGGCCGTATGCTGATATTCAGTTTCTCTTCCTAGATAGGGGCCTTCCTGGAGATGAGTCTTTTCCTCTGCTGGATAACATGGTCCCAGATTTTGGTGCATTTCTTGGCATGAAGCAGGACTGCAGTAAACGCGTGCTGAGTCAGACTCCTGTTCCCATCTGACCCCAGCAGACGTACTCTGAGGCCCCTACAGAAAGCAAACAGGAGTCACCTTGATGCACAGTCTCCACACGAAGGAGGAAAAGCTGGGGGTGGAAACTGGGCTCATCACTAAGAGACGCCTTTTTTAGGGAGAGTCTGCAGATACTTGAAAGAGAAGAATTTGTTTGGTCCTGGTTCTAAAATCATAGGTAATTTTGCTTCATCCGTAGCTTGGCCCTTTGTTCTTGATGAAAACTGCGCAGGAATAACCTTGCACGCTATTGCTACTATTCATAACGGGCAGTCCTTATCACATTACACGCTGTGGTATGAAAATGGAGTGCCAGCACAAGGGAAAACTGATAGGAAAAGCTACCTAACTATTGATGAGGGAGCAGGCTTCCTTCTGACCTGAATTAGCTCTCTTCTGGGTGTGCGAATAAACTGCAGCCTCTTCAGCCCCACCGCCTCCCACACACTCCCACAAGTCCAGGAGTCAGGGAGGACACTCTGCCAGTGCTGCCAGCCTTCCTAAGGAGTGGCTTCCACCGGCACCATGGGCAGCCGTCTGCATTTACAATGACCAGCAGACCTTTCGAAAGGCAGGGACACAAGCCAATCCACACGGTTTTTTGTTTTGATAAGAACACCTTCCCATGGGCCCCACTTCAGTCTTCCAAACCACACCTGTAAATAGGGCATCGTCCACACTTAACGTGATCTTGTCTTCTTTCTGGGTGAACTAGAAAATTCTCCTCAACTGAAGGCTGGGCGGGGTGGGGGCGGTGGGGAGATTCTCCACAAGCGCGCCCTCCTTCAGCAGGGGCTGCCCAGGGCCTCTGCTCTGGGATTGTAGTGCTCCTCTTCTCAGTGTGGCCTTCTGGGACCCTGCCACCTGCAGCGGCTCCTTGGTGGGAAGGAGAGAATTCTCGTCTACAGCTCATTCAACACAGTGTTGCTCCACACCTCCTGCAAGAAGAATGAGGGTCTCAGAGTCCAGCAATCCACAGAAGGACTCAAGGAGGAAAGCCTCCTCAGGCTCTCTTTTGCCTCCAAAATAATCAGCTGAGGGCTGAAACCAGTAAGGATCTGGTTTAGCCTTCTAAAATAGCCTGTTATTCTTTCTGGGGTAACTCTGCCCAACAAACCCAACTGATTTCCGTCATTTCAAATGCAAACTGTGAGTGTGCACACACACTCGCACGCACACATGCACACAAACACCACACAAATGCACACACGCCCAAACACACACACAAACATGCACACAAACACACACACACAAACGCGCACACACCCAAACACACATACAAACATACACACACACACAAACACGCACGCACACACGCAAACACACACATACACACATGCACACAAACACACACATACACACACACATGCACACACGCCCAAACACACACACAAACATACACAAACATGCACACAAACACACACACACACAAACGCGCACACACCCAAACACACACACAAACATACACAAACACGCACACAAACACACACATACACACACATGCACACACACACACACAAACACATGCACACACACACACAGCAGAGAATTTTTTGAGGTAAACGGTGGCATTGCTAATGTCCAAGTTCAGCACCACATTTTAACTTTCCATCAGCAGACCTTACCTCTCTAGAAAACAGATGAAAAGGTCTGAGGGAGGGTGTGATCACAGAGATGGCAATGTCTTTTATTAGAAGAGTGTTTTCCCAGACCTTAACTAAACCTCATCCACTTTCGTCAGTCAGGGCCGACAGTTGAGAGCAATATTAGAGGAGGTAATTGCACGTATCAGTCAACAGCTTTTGTCCCGTGGCCGCCGAGAATTACAGTAAAACGGGCACAGGAAAACAGCGTACTGGATTAAAGGCAAAAAAAGATCTTTCTCCAGTTTCTCCCTACTCACCAGCTGCTATGTTCGGCTGTAGAGACAGAAGCAGCAATCATATCTGGGGGAAATCTAGCCTAGCACCGTCTGGGTTTTTCCCACTTCTGCTTTCCCTCCACCTTAAAAGTGATTAATGTTTGACTTTAAAGAGAAACTTTTTCAAAAAGCATTCTATGACATCATAGCAACCAAGCTATTAACCACATATGAATTTCTCTCCCATTAAAGTACACGAATGCATATAAACCCCAACCTTGATCATTTTTTGGAATGACTGTAAAATAACTACCTCAGAGTCTTTGACATCACACGGTAACAAGTCCCAACAGTTGCCTAAGTAAACAGTGCACAAAACACAAACACGTTGTATGTACATCTGATTGTAAATCACACCAAGCCAAGCCTGATGAATAGTTAGCACAGGTGTCTGAAGGTTGCCACAGGTAAGTAGTAGATGGCGTTCAAGGAAGGCAAGACAGAAGAGATTAACCTACCCTTGGCACGAATCCTTCCAAGATAAGTGTGATTGCCACCATCCCTGGGGATCCAGGCACAGCAGATCGACCCCCACATCCCATTGTGAAAGGAATTCTCTTTCAACCAGGAGAAAATAACTACCTAAAATGCCTCCAGAGGTTCTGGTTAGGAAAGAGGGTGAGAAGCACATTCTCAGTGCTAAGTTGAGTGTACCTTAGAAAGAAAATTGAATTGGCTGACCAGGAGGAAATGGAGACCAGCTTCAGAGAGGCGGCGGGAACCAGAAAACATTTACCAGGGACTCAGTGAAACAAGGGGCAAGAGGTAAGTTTGGTCAGCTTTGCCATGGCTCTAACAGAGCAGAAAGCTGTTTATTACTGAGTTCTATCCTTAAATCAACTTGAAATCCCATGGCATATCGGGATAGTGAAGGTTAGCTTCATGTTATAGCACTGAATCGTTATTATTTGCATTTTAACAGATCAAGAAACCAAGGTCTATAATATAGATTAGGCAACTCAATCAAGTGAATGTGGCCAGTAATAACATAAACAGGATTTATGCTCAGCTCTGCCTCAGCTGCCTGGTCAGGCTTCCTTCTAGAGCTCGTGTTTATCCCCAGGGACTGCTCTTCTGTAAGGGACACCTAAAGTGCCCTGGTCTAGCTATTCCCTCTCTAGCCTTTCCTGATAACATGAGGAAAGGCCAAAAGGAGGCAAACGTTCTCTACACCCAACTCCAACCCAGGATGCACAAACACCACCATGGCTCATCTGCCCCCAGTACCACGTACGGTGGCTGACATGTGGTGCACGTTTACTATCTTCCAAGTTCTGGTCAAAAAACTCCATGAAGGTCTTACTATTACCTTCAGACCATTTACAGAAAACAACACGAGTGACAGAAACGTTAAGTTCAGTGGGCCCGCTGTCTCCACGGGTACCACATCGAAGGATTCAACTAACCGTGGATCGAAAATATTTGAAAAAATATAAGTAAATAATAACAATACAATGACAAAAAATACAAATAAAAAACAGTATGGTGTTACAACTATATTTTACATCATATTAAGTGTTATAAGTAATCTAGATGACTTAGAGTGTGTAGAGGATGTGCATAGGTTATATGCAAACACTACGTCATTTTACAGAAGGAGCTTGAGTATCTGTGGATTTTGGTATCTGCTGGGGGTCCTGAAACCAGTCCCCTGAAGAGACCCAGGAATGCCTTGTTATGGATCAAGAGTCGCAGAGCTGATTATGACCCCAGGATTCAAAACTGAGCAGCCCGGACTCTATGCCAACCTAATCCTACCCCGACATTGCTATAAACTTTAGCAGGTAAACTAGCCAACACTCAGGTCACGTAAATCACACACACACACACACACACACACACACACACACACACTACATTATGGATAAATTTTAATAATATTATGACATTAAGAAAAACATTATCCTAGTACCAAAATAATATGAGGCCTTGTTGGGTTTATATAAACCCTGATATTGCTAATTGAAGATATTTTGTTCCTTAGCTTGCCTCATTTCAACTGAAAGCCAAATAATTTTCAGCTTAGTCTGGGAAACTATCCATCCACTTTCAAAAGATCAAGGAAATAATATTTAGAAAAAGACGGCTAAAGAGCTGTGACATGGACTCTCTCATCTCCCTTTGCAGAGTCTCTTCCTTGCTGTCTTTCTCCATGGCCTTACCGGGAAGCAATGCTGTGTTAATTAAACTCATACTACTCTCCTGTGAAAGGCAGAAATGTATTCCACCTCTCCGGACACACGCACGGTAAGGCTTACTACAGTGACTCGGGGGCTAGAAATGCCATTTGATCCAGCAATCTCACTATTGGCTATCCACGCAGAGGAAAAGAAGTTCTTCATACAAAAAAAGATACTTGCACACACGTGTTTATAGCAGCACAATTTGCAATTGCAAAATCACGGAAGCAACCCAAACGCCCATCAATCAATGAGTGGACGAAGAAACTGTGATATATATACACACAATGGAATACTACTCAACCATAAAAGGACTAAATTCAATGGAATTTGCAGTGACCTGGATGAGATTGGAGACTATTATTCTGAGTGAAGTAACTCAGGAAGGGAAGAGCAAACATCGTATGTTCTCACTGATACGTGGGAGCTAGCTGTGAGGGTGCAAAGGCCGAAGAATGATACAATGGACTTTGGGGACTTGGGGGAAGGTTGTTAGGGGGTGATATTGCTTGACTCTGTGTCCCCACCCGGATCTCATCTTGAATTGTATGCCCATAGTTCCTACACGTTGTGGGAGGGACCCAGTGAAGATAATCTGAATCATGGGACAGTTCCCTCCACGCTGTTCTCGTGGTGGTGAATCACTCTCGTAAGATCTGATGGTTTTATCAGGGGTTTCTGCTTTTGCATCTTCCTCAGTTTCCTCTTGCTGCTGCCAAGTGCCTTCTGCCTCCTGCCATGATTCTGAGGCCTCTCCATCTATGTGGAACTGTAAGTCTAATTGAAGCTCTTTTTATTTCCAGTCTCAGATAGGTCTTCGTTGGCAGCATGAACACGGACTAACACGGGGGCAAGGAATAAAAGTCTACAAATAGGATGCAGTCTATACTCTGGGGTGATGGGTGTGCCAAGATCTCACAAATCACCACTAAAGAACCTACTCACGTAACCAAACACCACCTGTAGCCCAACAACTTCCTACCTACTAGAGGCTTATATAAGAGATAGGAATTAAACCAACGGCAATCAATTTAAGGGAAATTACAATGCTGAGAAAGCTCTGTTTGGGTGGAAGTAGGCACAAACATCTTAGGAAGCCCTCACAATGGCCTTCAGAGCTCCAGTTACGGAAGGTGGTAAAGGGTACCAAGGGTAATGATGAAGGAGTTGCTGTGTCGACAGGCAACGGGCAAAGCAGTCCCGCGAGAGATCCACTGTGTGTACGTCCCCGGAGATGGGGCGGCATCATTCACTCAGAGGTGGCATGAAGCTAACTGCGGCTGTGGTTTAAAGGGCTGAGGCTACAAGAGAAGAAGCTGTAACGGTCACCAGAAACCAGGCTGTGAAAGGCCTTGCATGCCACGCTGGGTGCACCAGAAACCAGGC
>NW_016107426.1:4830274-4845863 GCF_001604975.1 Cebus imitator | reverse complement strand
CCACGCTGGGTGCACCGGAAACCAGGCTGTGAAAGGCCTTGCATGCCACGCTGGGTGCACCAGAAACCAGGCGGTGAAAGGCCTTGCATGCCATGCTGAGTGTATCTTTGACCCCAAAAGTGGTGAGGGCCATGGAAACACATTAGGCAGGAAAGCGTCATGCCCAAAATTGACTTGAGAGCGATCTTTCCAATGACACGGTACAAGTAGCCAACATTGTTTAATAGGTGACATTTGAATAGTCTCTCGTCTCCCTTTTCAGAGTCTTTTCCTTCCTCCTATCTTTCTCCCTGACTTCCTGCCTGGCAAAACTGCTTAGGGTGGAAATAATTTATAGTTGGGTGCAAATGACTGATAAGATTTAATCAGTTATGTTTTGATGAGACACAAAATCTTAAGCAAAGAAACGAACTCAAATGTAGAATTTTTTAAAAATCAAATTAAATTGATGGGATAAGTATCTGCGAAGGACAGACCCCATTGGCATTTCTCAAGTCACAGTTTAGGAGCATTTCTGCCACTTGTCTCATTAGCACAGAATCTCTCTCTCTCTCTCTCTCTCTCTCTCTCTCCCCCCCCTTCCTCCCTCCCTCCCTCCTGCCTTGCCACAAGCAGGGGGTGGGACGCTAAGAGGCAGCTGGGGGACACATGCTAATCACAAGTGGATGGATTTGGCTCATCTTCCTAATCAAAGAACCTAATCCCCAGCAAGAGTTCAGGCTCCCATCAAGATACACAATTATGCTGGTGAAGGTGTAGAAAAACAGGCGCTCTGAATTTTACTGGTAAGACTGTCAACCGATGCAACTTCTATAAAAAGCAATTTGACAATACCTATTAGAATTGAAAATGCATGTATACCTGACCCCAAAATTCTACTACTAGAAATTTTCACACACATGCACATACCTGCAAAATCATAAGATTATTTATTACAGTGTTATTTATAATGTCACAAGATTAAAAACAACCTAAATATGAAAATGAGACTGTTAAAATAAACTGTGACGTATACACCAAATGGAATACGATGCAGCTATTACAAAGACGGAGGTAATCCATTATACAGTATATAAAAATATTTTCACTATATAGTATTAAGGAGAAGGCAGAAAATGCAGAACAAGTACATATACTAACTAGTATTTGTCCACAAAAGATACTGAGAACAGGAGGAAGGTGAAGACAGTGCATATATTTTGTTTGTGCATAAAACAACTTCAAGTATACACAAGACAATGATAACTTTGATTGCCAGTGGAAAAGGGAACTGGGTTGCTGAGGGAAGAAGACTTTACTCTATTCCCTTTTGTACCTTCTGCATCATGTGAATATATTACTTCTTAAAACTAAATGAGTTACAGGAAGAATTATGTCCCTGTTTTGAATAGCTCACTGTCAAGACAGATAAACAATTACCGTACAATAGGGAAGAACTAGTTAAAACTATCTAATAGGCTACACCACAAAGCAAGGAAAGGGTTAAAAATTGTCTCTGAGCCCGGTAAAATACAATGGGAAATGATCTTATTCCGCCCACTTCAGCCAACATTTCTGTTGGACCCAGCAGTCCCCAAGGCCCATGTACTGCGGGCATGTTTAGGTCGTGACTATTGTCACCCAGAGGGCCCTTTGTCCAGTGCCCTTCCCTTACAGATGTATAAAGCTGGACCCCTGCAGGGTGAAGGGACTTGCCTCCAGCCACGTGGATGGTTGGTAATGCCTCTGAGCCCACCACGGAGTCCCTTCCTGTAGCAGACACTGACACAACCACACACGCAGTGACTTGGTAGTGTTCTGTGCTGGCTGAGACACAATCGGTCCATGGAGACTTGGCCCGCCAATCCTCTCTGTAGACCCCGATCAACTTGCATGCCCACAAACCAGTTAGATGCTGCCCCTACCTCCTTGCTCAGACAACAGTAAGCAAACTTCTCAGAGGAAGACAGATAAATCATCAGCCTTTTCCTTCCGGGAAGCGCTCGGTGTAAACAGAGTCCATCTGGTCTCTGCCACCTTGTCAGATCAGGATCACGATCATGGTTGGACCTTTCCACTTGCTTCTTATGCATAACAAGCCATGTGGCCCACTGTGCAGTTATCTAACTGAAATCTCAACATTTAGCCCGTTATCTTGCTTTCAAGGAAACAAAGTAATTGCTTATCAACCTGTCATTCCCAAGCTCACTCCAATCTTTAATTTCACTCCGGCAATAAGGCAGATTTGTTTTCCTTTGCAAATCCTTGCACAGCCTGGCATGCAATAGAAAGCAAGTACGGCCTTCCATAGCTCATGGCCCTAGAAGCAGAAGAGGGCTTAGCCTAAGGCAGGCTAAATTTCATCATGATTTCAAAGCCCTGGCTTGCTAACATTTCTTTAGTTTTCCACTGAACTGCTCTTCCTGACCAGGACCCTCCACCGGATCACACAACTCGACACAGTTAACCATCGATCTCTCCTCTGCCCTCATCATCAGCCTCTTCATTCTTCTTGCTTCTTCCTCTGCACTTTAGAGCAGCAGCCCGGTCTTAAAAATAGCTCCCCCCTTGATCCTGCCTTCTCTTTCATCTCTGATGGTATTCCTTTTTCCCTTTCACTTCTAGATGCCTTTGGAATATGAAGGGAAAAAAATTCGCACTTCAGCAAATTTAATAATAAAACAATAAAAATATAAATGGCAAAAGGAACAAATATTTATTGAGCACTTACTTTGTGCTGAGCACTCAGCTAAATAACCTAGCACGCATGACCTCAGAATGAACAAATCTTTTGTTTTGCAAGCTATTTTTGTCTCAAATGAGGGCCTGTAGAAACATAGACTATGGTTGGTTTCAGTACAATCCATTCTCAAAAATGACAGGAATCAATTGTGTGACCGTACTACCACTTCCAAACAGCCCCTGGCTGTGTGACAACGATACTTTAGAAGCAAACTATCTGGCTGTATAATGTTTGCACTATTGCAAGTAGTGTGAGGAGGGATGACCACCTCTCCCCTTCTGCCCTAAGGCAACCATAAGACAAAGCTATCTTAGGTCTGCTCTTACACCACAACTCACACCTCAACAACTCTCACACCAACCACATCACCCCTACTTGAAAATGTGACACAAATGTGAAGCTGTACAACACCACGACCCAGCAGCCACAATATTAACAGATAGAAAGAAATACATGAAAACGTGAGCTGAAAGTCCTTCACGTGCATCTACAAAGTTCTTATTAAATCCAACAGCCTGGGATGGAGACTTCCAATAATGTCATTTTAAGGAAATGCCACTGGAGGATGAAGATAACTCCTGAGTCTATGATCCTGTATGTTTTGCACACCCAGTTTTCCCTGTTTAAAAATGGTTTGGCCACTGAATACTTATCCACCCATTCTATTAGGGTACTATCTGAACTTGGTCTCCCTGAAATCTTTCTCCCTTCTGATCATCTTCCTCCCACACACTGTAATCGTGATAGTTTTAATAAAAACATTTGAATAGCATTAGGAAACAGACATGTCAACACTTATCTCTGGTGCCCACTAATATATCACAAGACAAACAGGCGCTCAATAAATGTGATTTAACAAATACATAAATTATTCAGTGATCAGGAAAAGGATAAAACAGGAAGCTTATTGTTGCCTATCAATCAACATTTTATTTATTATACTTTAAGTTCTGGAGTACATGTGCAGAACCTGCAGGTGTGTTACATAGGTATACACGTGCCATGGTGGTTTGCTGCATCCATCACCCCGTCATCTACATTAGGTATTTCTCCTAATGCTATCCCTCCCCTAGCCCCCAACTCCCTGATAGGCCCCAGTGTGTGACGTTCCGCTACCTGTGTCCATGTGTTCTCATTGTTCAGCTCCCACATATGAGTGAGAACATGACATGTGGTGTTTGCTTTTCTGTTCCTGTGTTAGTTTGCTGAGAATGATGGTTTCCAGCTTCATCCATGTCCCTGCAAAGGACATAGACTCAACCTTTCTTATTGCTGCATAGTATTCCATGGTGTATATGTGCCACATTTTCTTTATCCAGTCTATCATCAATGGGCATTTGGGTTGGTTCCAAGTCTTTCCTATTGTGAATAGTATTACAATAAACATATGTGTGCATGTGTCTGTATAGCAGAATGATGTATAATCCTTTAGGTATATACCCAGTAATGGGAATACTGGGTCAAATGGTATTTCTGGTTCTAGGTCCTTGAGGAATCACCACACTGTCTTCCACAATGGTTGAATTTACACTCCCGCCAACAGTGTAAAAGCGTTCCTATTTCTCCACATCCTCTCCAGCATCTGTTGTTTCCTGACTTTTTAATGATGGTTATTCTAACTGGTGTGAAATAGTATCTCATTGTGGTTTTGATCTGCATTTCTCTAATGACCAGTGATGATGAGCTTTTATTTATATGTTTGTTGGCCATATAAATATCTTCTTTTGAGGAGTGTCTGTTCATATCCTTTGCCCACTTTTTGATGGGGTTGTTTTTTTCTTGTAAATTTAAGTTTCTTGTAGACTCTGGATATTAGCCCTCTATCACATGGATAGATTAAAACAATTTTCTCCCATTCTGTAGGTTGCCTGTTCACACTGATGATAGTTTCTTTTGCTGTGCAGAAGCTCTTTAGTTTCATTATATCCCATTTGTCAATGTTGGCTTTTTGCCATTGCTTTTGGTGTTTTAGTCATGAAG
The DNA here is from genome assembly GCF_001604975.1 of Cebus imitator. Lineage (NCBI taxonomy): Eukaryota > Metazoa > Chordata > Mammalia > Primates > Cebidae > Cebus > Cebus imitator. Next base: position 4,841,161 of record NW_016107426.1, on the reverse strand, counting down.
TCTTTGCCCATGCCTATGTCCTGAATGGTATTGCCTAGGTTTCCTTCTAGGGTTTTTATGGTTTTGGGTCTTCGTTTCGGTCTTTAATCCATCTTGAGTTAATTTTTGTATAAGGTATAAGGAAGGGGTCCAGTTTCAGTTTTCAGCATATGGCTAGCCAGTTTCCCAACACCATTTATTAAATAGAGAATCCTTTCCCCATTGCTTGTTTTTGTCAGGTTGTAGATGTGTGGCATTATCTTTGAGGCCCCTGTTCTGTTCCATTGGTCTATATCTCTGTTTTGGTACCAGCACCATGCCGTTTTGGTTACTGTAGCCTTATAGTATCATTTGAAGTCAGGTAGTGTGATGCCTCCAGCTTTGTTCTTTTTGCTTAGGACTGTCTTGGCTATACTGGCTCCTTTTTGGTTCCATATGAAATTTAAAGTAGTTTTTCTAATTCTGTGAATAAAGTCAATGGTAGCTCAATGGGAATAGCATTGCATCTATAAATTACTTTGGGCAATATGGTCATTTTCATGATACTGAGTCTCTACCCATGAGCATGGAATGTTTTTCCATTTGTTTGTGTCCTCTTTTATTTCATTGAGCTGGTAGTTCTCCTTGAATAGATCTTCACACCCCTTGTAAGTCGTTTTCCCAGGTATTTTATTCTTTTGGTAGCAACTGTGATTGGGAGTTCACTCATGATTTGGCTCTCTGTTGTTGGTGTAAAAGACTGCTTGTGATTTTTGCACATAGATTTTGTACCCTGAGACTTTGCTGAAGTTGCTTATCAGCTTAAGGAAATTTTGGGCTGAGACGATGGGGTTTTCCAAATATGCAATCATGTCATCTGCAAACAGAGACATTTTTACTTCCTCTCTTCCTATTTGAATACCCTTTATTTCTATCCATTGCCTGATTGCCCTGGCCAAAACTTCCAATACTATGATGAAAAGAAGTGGTAAGGTAAGACATCCTTGTCTTGTGCTGGTTTTCAAAGGGAATGATTCCAGCTTTTGCCTATTCAATATGATATTGGCTGTGGGTTTGTCATAGTTCTTACCATTTTGAGATACGTTCCATCAATACCTAGTTTATTGAGAGTTTTCAGCATGAAGGGGTGTTGGATTTTATCAGAGGCCTTTTCTGCATCTATTGAGATAATGATGTGGCTTTTGTCATTGGTTTTGTTTATGTGGTGAATTACATTTATTGATTTGCATATATTGAACCAGCCTTGCATCCCAGGGATGAAGCTGACTTGATCGTGGTGGATAAGCTTTTTGACGTGCTGCTGGATTCAGTTTGCCAGTATTTTATGGAGGATTTTCACATTGATATTCATCAGGGATATTGGCCTGAAATTTTCTTGTTGTTGCTGTGTCTCTGCCAGATTTTGGTAACAGGATGATGCTGGCCCCATAAAATGAATTAGGGAGGAGTCCTCTTTTTCTATTGTTTGGAATAGTTTCAGAAGAAATAGTACTGGCTCCTCTTTGTACCTCTGGTAGAATTCAGCTATGAATCTGTCTGGTCCTGGGCTTTTTTTGGTTGGTAAGGCTGTTAACTACTGCCTCAATTTCAAAACTTGTTATTGACCTATTCAGGGATTTGACTTCTTCCTGGTTAGTCTTGGGAGGCTGTATGTGTCCAGGAATTTATCCCTCTCTTCTAGATTTTCTACTTTATTAGCACAGAGTTGTTTGTAGTATTCTCTGATGATTTATACTTTGTATTTCTGTGGAATCAAAAAATATGAAATGCTTCACTAATTTGCATGTCATCCTTCTGCAGAAGCCATGCTAATCTTCTTTGTATCGTTCCAATTTTAATGTATGTGCTGCCAAGGTGAGCACCAATCAACATTTTTAATTTGTTTTTTGGTTTTGTGGTTTTGCTTTTTTACTGATTCTTCCAAGTTGGCAGGAATGCAATACATTGAGCACCCATATATTATTGACAAGAGAGACTTTGACAACATTGTTTTTCAAAGGGTCCTTTCAATTTTAGAAATCAAGCTTGTGAAATAGCCTTCATATGAACAGAAAAATATCCTATACATAAAATATTTCCAAATTTGAAAATACTAAGATTCAGCAATAATGGAATGTTGGGCAACTGATGGTACAAATCACTAAATGAAATATTATGTAGCTATCAAAAATGATCATTAGATTTATACAATAACGTAAGTGAAAATGTAACAAAAAATTAAGATAACACTCATGCAAAACAAGCAGAGAGGACAGGCACGATGGCTCATGCCTGTAATCCCAGCACTCTGGGAGGCCAAGTTCAGCGAATCACCTGAGGTCAGGAGTTCGAGACCAGCCTGGCCAACATGGTAAAACCCCATCTCTACTAAAAATACAAAAATTTGCCAGGCATGGTGCCATGCACCTGTAGCCCCAGCTACTGAGGAGGCTGAAATGGGAAAATCACTTGAACCCAGAAGGTAGAGGTTGCAGTGAGCCAAGACTACGCCACTGCACTCCAGCCTGGGCAACACAGCAAGACTCCATCTCAGAAAAACAAACAAACAACAACAACAACAAAACAAGCAGAGAGTTGTGCAAAAAATGCTAACAAGGAAAACTGGATTTGAATGTTGACTCCTCAGTTTATTAACAGTGTGAATTTAGATGGATTGATCTCTATGGCTCAATTTCCTCATTTTAATGACAATGCAATAATAATGATAAAAACAATAACTTATTTCATGGGAGTGTTGTGGGGAGGTAAATGAGTATTGTGGCTGAAACAGGATAAGCATGATATAGTGATTATTACAAGGGTGATGGAGCTGTGGTGTTTTGTCCTACTTCCCCAAATCCTCACTGGCGTGTAACGTCACACACGTCGTCATGGTGATCTCCTCATCTCCCTCCCCAGTCTTCTGTAAGAAATATCTGGAGCTGGATCATTTCAGCTATGGTAGCCTCACTCTCTTCCTAGGAATTCCCATAGTGCTTCCTATTTGAAATGACTGCTCAGTAATGTTTTTATTTTGCCTGGAGTTCATCACTGCCTTTTATACTTACATGCTCATCTCCAGTTCCCCGACCATCGCTTTCAGGAAAGGGGCATCTTCAGCCCCTCTCATGACCCCTTCAGCATACAACCAAATGTATCTCAATAGGTTAATTTAATTTTCAAAACATGTTGATTTGACAGTCATATAGATAGAAGCATGTAGCGTATCCAGAATTCAATAAATATTAGCTCATTTTCTGTTTATTTTTTAACTTTTATTTTAGGTTCAGGGGTACATGTGCAGGTTTGCCATACAGGACAACTCATGTCATGGTTGTTTGAGGTACAAGTTATTCTAGTTTCTTTCTTAATCATATTTTATTTCAATAGTCACAAAAGAATAAAAAAATAAAAAAACCTTTGGGTTGTTTTTTTTTGGTTTGTGTTTTACATTTGCTTAGTTTTACAACTCAGTAGAGCCTGCAAACAGACAACATTCTGTTTTCCAAAATGAACTAAGTTTGTATTTTCCCTATACAGAAATAAATGTAATAAGCCAGGCCAGTGGTGATTAATTTCCAGAACAAAGGATATACCAGGTGGAAAGCCAGAGGGTAGGCAGTATAAGACTTCTAGGAAAAGAACCCTTTGGAAGGCAGAATTCCATTCAAATTCAATTAAAACTATGCTCTCAATCCAAAGGTAAATGATTCTGCTTAAAGTTTTTTGTGCCCACTATTTCCCCAGGGCAAGAGCCCTGCAAACAGATACCTTTAATTGTGCCAGCTCCTTTTGTGTTTTGCACAATTAGACATCTCCAATTATATAAACACGTACACGATGACAGTCTTTGGTTATGGAGGTATTTACAGGAAAAAAAAGGTAACTTTAACTTTGAGAGCTGGTTTTAGGACAAACAAGATTAAAGCTTATATGGATACACAAAATAATAGACTAATGCTATTGTCTGCTTCCCTTAAATTATTTTATTAGAAGGAACATATTAATTATAATGAAAGCAAACTTGGACTCTGTGGGTTTCTAAAGAAAATTCCTTTGTAGCATCATAGCAGGATTTCCTACCATTTTTCTCTTTCTGATGAAATTAACTCCCCATAGTTGGTCAGCAGGATAATCTAATTTTAGCCAATCAGCTTGGGAGCTGCCGTTGACCTCACAAAGGAAGAGAAAGGTATCTGCAGTCATAGCAACCACCCGCTCAGCTCCGAACATCTCTCTGGACCCTTCCGCCTAATGACAGACACCGGCTTGCTTCTTAGATGATTAATCTTTTCCCCTGTGAACCTCCTTGAATACATTAGCCAAACAAGTCTGATAAATTTGTTTATCCCAAGACAATCATTAGAAAATTACCTGCAAAAGTAATTCTCACTAGAGCCGTTTGTGAATGGAAAGCCATATGGCAGATAAAAACAGAAATATGCAATAAAATCTCTTGCTATATGTCACAACAGGTTAGGAAACTTTTTTCCCCTTTGAACTTTGCCATTTTTTGCAAAATCACAAAAGCACGTTAGCCTAAAAGCCATTTTCCATGAGCAAAAGAACGTTTATTCTAGTGACTAGTTACTCCTGCAATCAACACTACATGCCTACTGTGTGCTGGGCGCTGGGGATGCACCAGTGAGTATGAGCTATCACTGGCTTCCACAATCTCACATTCCAGTGGGAGGAGACAGATGTGTAAACAGATAATCACATCACACGATAAGGGCAGGAACAGAGGCAAAGCCGCGGGCTCTGAGAGCATTGGGAAGAACTGGATAACAGTTTTCCAGAGTCAACTAAGATTTCACTGCAGCAACATTCAGATTAGGCAAAATCGCAGGACTTTTTCAAGAGATAGAACATTCTTGGCAAAGAAAAGAGCATGGGAGGAGCACGGACTTATGGACAGTTGTGAGAGACTGGCAGCAAACGGCAGCAGCTGGGTATTGGCTACCTTTTCTTCCAGGAAGTGGGACTAAAATGTGGATTGCAAATGGGTTAAAGTACCTTAAGGGGTAGCATGTGTTAGGGCCTCAAGAAGACTGAAACAATGGGGAGAGATAGGAAGGACCAATTTGGAAATTCTTTCTGAGGTTGCATCAAAAGAATAAAATTGTTGGGTGCTCCTCCCTCACTTACGGAAAGAAAGAGAAGACACTGAGCACGTGTTGCAGCCACACTGCTGATGTGGGCCATTTCCACACACAGCCACTAGATCACCACGGAGTGGCCAGTGCATTGAGCCAGAGAGCAGGCTGAGTTTCCGTGTGGTTGGGTGCTCCAAAATGAGAGAAGGTTTTCAACGCAGCTGATGAGACAGCTGTAATGACTTGAGTAGGGCTATTAGTGTGGGCAGAATCTTATGGACACCATAGGCTTTTATAAACCAACACTAGACAAACTCCACTAAACTCAGGGCTTGAGAGCCAGCTGTCTGGACCAGGAGCCACAGCTGTCTGAGTCTAGGCATTGGTGCTGTGAGTGGTAGGACAGCTGGGCCCACATCAGTTCTACGGCCAGGGCGATTTCACCGAGGGGGGCTTCAGAAACGCTGACTGGAATGAGAGGCATCATGTAGGTAAGCCTATCATTGACCGCGTTCTCCAAAACAACCCAGGAGCCTTCTCAGGAGATGCGCTCGAGGTCCAGACTGCCCAAGCCTGAGGATTTCCGCATCTGCAGGCCTGTGTGAGGAGTCCAGTCCAGGTTTCTAGTTTTCTCATGCCTTGCAAGAAGAACGTTGCCCACCACAAATCTGCTACACAGAAGCCTCAGAAAGGAGCCAATCATTAGACTGAGGAGTCTGTGTTTTCTATATTTGCCAAATTTTTAATAGGAAGCATGTATTAGTTTTGTAATGGAAACACGTTTTTAAAAGATAGAAATTTCAACATAAATTACCTCAAAAGCTATTCTGTAATAGCAAGTACACAAGTTGGACATAATTTTCAGAAGCACTTACACAATTATCTGCATGAGCCTGTGCATGGCAGCTCACACCTGTAATCCCAGTGCTTTGGGAGGCTAACACAGGGGGCTTGCTTGAGCCCAAGATGTCAAAACCAGTCTGTGCAACAGAGTGAGGACCTGTCTCAACACGCAACTCCCACCAACCACCTTGCCACCCCCACCAAACTTCTGCACTATACCAGGTCCTGTGCCAGGCCCTTCACAGGTCTGAGTCATGTAATCCTCATAGCAGTCCCTGGAGAGGGACTCCATTTTACCAAAGAAGAAACAGCATTGGAAATGCACAACTGAAAGGAAGAAAAGGAAAGAAAGAAAAAAGGAAAAGAAAGAAAAAAGAAAAAGAAAATATTTTGTCAAGATTCCAGATAAAGAGAATATTGCCTGGAAACTAGGTTACTACTAAAGATTATTTTATTTTGAATTTCCATCCAATATGTCAGGCCCTGGGCTACGAAAAGAAACAGGTGTGCGGGTGGGGAGGCCGGCGCATGCACAACTGAGTACAAGATGTGAGACGTTCCTTCAGAGTGGGCTGTGTGAAATGCAGGTGTTTGCCCACGTGACTGTGTCCGAGCAGGCAACAGCTCCACTTCACTCTGTGCCAAACTTCATGCTTGAGACCTGATCAATAGCACTTCGTTTACACTGCATGACAACCTCAAGGGGTGCTTATTTTCTCTGACACTTTATACACGAGGAAAATCGAGGTTAGAGGGCTTATCCAAAGTCAAATAACTATTAAATCATAAATCTAGAATATGAGCCCAGGTCTATCTAATTCCAAAGTTTGGGTGCTTTTCACTACATCGTAAAATTAGAAAAATACACTCAAGGCTGAGCACGGTCACTCATGCCTATAATCCCAGCACTTTGGGAGGCCTACATGGGTGGATCACAAGGTCAGAAGTTCCAGACAAGCCTGACCAACATGGTGAAACTCCATCTCTACTAAAAATACAAAAGTTAGTCAGGCGCACACCTGTAGTCCCAGCTACTCAGGAGGCTGAGGCAGGAGAATTACTTGAACCCGGGAGGCGGAGGTTGCAGTGAGCCAAGATCGTGCCACTGCACTCCAGCCTGTGCGACAGAGTGAGACTTCGTCTAAAAAAAAAAAAAAGGTAAAAGAAAAATGCACTCAAAGCCCATTTCGCAAGTTTGGGTTCTTTAAGATTGGACAATCAATCTGTACTTAAAACAAATCCCCGTATTCATATAGTGAGGGGTCCTTGCCTAATTTCCTTGTCTTCCTCATCCTTTCTCACGTAAACAGACGAGGAGGCAGCATTTTCCAAAGGACAAGGACACACAAAGCTGCTTTGTGAAAGAACATGTGTTTCAATTCCAAAGGACATAAGCTACAAGCTTAATATTTATATTTGTATATTTTTAAATCTCTGCAGACCCTGGAGATTCACTGGATACACCATTCTCTACCTTCCACCTTCTTTCTACAAAGGAGCTCTCCATCAGTAATAATAGGTCCTCTGTCTTTCTCCTCTGAAACCCAAATTCAAACTATTGACCCTAATATCAGCTCTGAAAAGGTAATGCGGTGTGTTTAAAACTCAAGTAGACAGAGCTTCTCAGGAGGATCCACGATGGCCAAATAGGAACAGCTCTGGAGTACAGTTCTCAACAAGAACCATACAGAGGGTGAGCGATCACCGCATTTCCAAACGAGTTTTTACTGCCACACACCAGGAGATTGCTGGACTGAAAAGCATCATGAGTTTTCAGCATGGCTGTTTCAGCCTGTGCAGTGGGTCTCTGCACAAAAACTCACACAAATCTGGGCGGCTGTTTCAACAGGCCCCTGGAACACCTGGGAGACAGAGCTGCCCATTTAACTGGAAAAAATGGGGCTGAAACAGGAACCAGGTGATCTAGCTCAGCAGGTCCCACCCCACAAAGACCAGCAATCTGAAATGCTCTGGATTGAAAATTTCACAACAAATGCAGCTGGACCTGGGACAGTCCAACTCTGTGGTGGTGGAGAGCATCTGCCATTACTGGGGCAGTCCTCCATTACAGAGGCAGTCCACCATTACAGAGGCAGTCCTCCATTACAGAGGCAGTCCACCATTATGGAGGCAGTCCTCCATTACGGAGGCAGTCCACCATTACCGAGGCAGTCCGCCACTACCAAGTCAGTCCATCATTACAGTCTGCCATTACTGAGGCAGACCACCATTACCGAGGCAGTTCTAACTATATCTCTGTAAACAAAACTGCAAGGAAGTTCACACAGCAGCTGGGCAGAGCCCATGGCAGCTCAGCAACACCTCTGCCGGCAGACTGTGAATAGGCTACCTCCTCACTGGGCAGGGCATCTCTGAAAAAAGGCAGCAGCACATCAGGAACTTATAAATAAAGCCCCATCTTCCCAGGATAGAGCACCTGGGAAAAAAAGGTAGTTATGAGTTCTGCTGCAGCAGACTTAAATCTACCTGCCCAACAGCTCTGAACAGAACAATGGAGCTCACAGCTCAGCACTTAAGCTCCTATAAGGGACAGACTGTCTCCTCAAGCAGCTCCCCGACTCCTGTATACCCAAAGAGACACCTCGTAAAGGAGAGCTCAGGCTGACATCTGGCAGGTACCCTTCTGAGATGAAGATAACAGAAGAAGAAACTGGCAACAACCCTTACTGTTCTGCAGCTGCTGCAGGTGATCCCCAGGCAAGCAGAGTCTGGAGTGGACCTCCAGCAGTCCTACAGCAGAGGGGTCTGACTCTTAGAAGGAAAATTAAAAAACAGAAATAAATAACTTCAACATCAACAGAAAGGAAATCCACTCAGAGATCCCATCCAAAAGTCACCAACTACAAAGACCACAGGTAGATAAATCCCCAAAGATGGAAAGAAACAAGCCCAAAAAAATGATGAAAGCACCCAAAACCAGAACACCTCTCCTCCTCCAAGGGATCACAACTTCTCACCAGCAAGGGAACAAAGCTGGATGGAGACTGAGTCTGATGACTTGACAGAAACAGGCTTCAGAAGGTGGGTAATAACAAACTTCTCTGCGCTAAAAACCATGTTTTAACCTAATGCAAAGAAACTAACCTTGAAAAAAAGTTTGATGAAATGCTAATAAGAATAAACAGCTTAGAGAAGAATATAACTGACTAAATGGAGCTGAAAAACACAACAAGAACTTCGTGAAGCATACACAAGTTTCAATAGCCGAATCGACCAAGCAGAAGGAAGGATATCAGAGATTGAAGATCAACTCAATGAAATAAAATAAGAAGGAAAGATTTGAGAAAAAAAGAGTGGAAATAAATGAACAAAGCCTCCAAGAAATATGGGATTATGTGAAAAGACCTAATCTACGTTTGATAAGTGTACCTGAATGTGATGGAGAGAATGAATCCAAGCTGGAAAACACTCTTTGGGATATTATCCAGGAGAACTTCCCCAACCTAGCAAGCCAGGCCAATATTTAAGTCACGGAAATACAGAGAACACCACAAAGATATTCCTCAAGAAGAGCAACCCCAAGGCACACAATCATCAGATTCACCAGGGTTAAAATGAAGGAAAAAATGCTAAGGGCAGCCAGAGAGAAAGGTCGGGTTACTCACAAAGGGAAGCCCATCAGACTCACAGTGATCTCTCAGCAGAAACTCTTACAAGCCAGAAAACAGTGCAGGCCAATATTCAACATCCTTAAAAAAAAAAGAACTTTCAACCTAGAATTTCATATCCAGCTAAACTAAGCTTCTTAAGTAAAAGAGAAATAAAATCCTTTAAGAACAAGCAGCTGCTGAGAGATTTTGTCACCACCAGGCCTGCCTTACAAGAGCTCCTGAAAGAAGCACTAAACATAGAAAGGAACAACCAGTACCAGCCACTCCAAAAACATACCAAATGGTAAAGAGCATCGATACAATGAAGAAACTGCATCAACTAATGGGCAAAACAACCAGCTGACATCAAAATGGCAGGATCAAATTCACACATAACAATATTAACCTTAAATGTAAATGGGCTAAACACCCCAATCAAAAGACACAGATTGGTGAATTGGATAAAAAGTCAAAACACATAGGTGTGCTGTATCCAGGAAATGCATCTCACATACAAGGACACACATACACTCAAAATAAAGGGATTTGGAAAGATTTACCAAGCAAATGGAGAGCAACAAAAAGCAGGAGTTGCAATCCTAGTCTCTGATAAAACAGACTTTAAAGCAACAAAGGTCAAAAGAGACAAAGAAGGGCATTACATAATGGTAAAAGGATCAATGCAACAAGAAGAGCCAACAATCCTAAATATATATGCACTCAAACAGGAGCATCCAGATACATAAAGCAAGTTCTTAATGACCTCCAAAGAGACTTAGACTCCCACACAATAGTGTGAGACTTTAACACTCCACTGTCAATATTAGACAGATCAACGAGACAGAAAATTAACAAGGATATCCAGGACTTGAACTCAGATCTGGACCAAGCAAACCTAATAGACATCTACAGAGCTCTCCACCCCAAATCCAGAATATATATTCTTCTCAGCACCACATTGCACCTACTCTAAAAAGGACCACATAATTCAAAGTAAATCACTCCTCAGCAAATGCAAAAGAATGGAAATCATAAATAACAGTCTCTCAGAACACAATGCAATCAAATTAGAACTGGGGATTAACAAACAAACTCAGAACCGCACAACTTCATGGAAACTGAAAAACTGGCTCTTGAATGTTGACTGGACAAACAATGAAATGAAGGCAGAAATAGAGATTTTCTTAAAAACCAACAAGAATGAAGACACAACATACCAGAATATCTGGAACACATTTAAAGCAGTGTCTAGAGGGAAATTTATAGCAATAAATGCCCACATGAGAAGCCAGGAAAGATCTAAAATCAACACTCTATCATCAAAATGGAAAGAGCTACAGGAGCAAGATCAAAAAAACTCAAAAGCCAGCAGAAGACAA
>NW_016107426.1:4806021-4830151 GCF_001604975.1 Cebus imitator | reverse complement strand
AAAACAATCATCAGAGATTATTACAAACAACTCTATGGGCATAAACCAGTAAACCTGGAAGAAATGGATAAATTCCTCTACACTTGCACCCTCCCAAGCCTAAACCAGGAAGAAGTTGAAACCCTGAATAGTCCAATAACAAGGGTTTCAGTTGAGGCAGCAATTAACAGTTTACCAACCAAAAAAAGCCCAGATCCAGATGGGTTCACAGCCGAATTCTACCAGACATACAAAGAGGAGCTGGTACCATTCCTTCTGAAACTATTCCAAACAATACAAAAAGAGAGAATACTTCCCAAATCATTTTATGAGACCAAGATCATCCTGATACCAAAACACAGCAGAGACTCAACAAAAGAAGAAAACTTTGGGCCAATATCCATGATGAAAACATATGCAAAAATCTTCAATAAAATACTGGCAAACCAATTGCAACAGCACATCCAAAAGCTTATCCATCACAATCAAGTAGGCTTCATCCTGGGGATGCAAGACTGGTTCAACATATGCAAGTCTATAAACGTAATTCACCACATAAACAGAACCAAAGACAAAAACCACATGATTATCTCAATAGATGCAGAGAAGGATTTTGACAACATTCAACAGCGCTTTATGTGAAAAACTCTCAAAAAACTAGGTATTATTGGAATGTATCTCAAAATAATAAAAGCTATTTATTACAAACCCAAAGCCAATATCATACTGAATGGGCAACAACTGGAAGCATTCCCTTTGAAATCTGGCACTAGACAAGGATGCCCTCTCTCACCACTCCTATTCAATATAGTACTGGAAGTTCTAGCCAGAGCAATCAGACAAGAAAAAGAAATAAAATGTATTCAATTAGGAAAAGAGGAAGTCAAATTGTCTCTATTTGCAGACAACATGATTGTATATTTAGAAGACCCCATCATCTAACCCCAAAATCTCCTGAAACTGATAAGCAACTTCAGCAAAGTCTCAGGATACAAAATCATTGTGCAGAAATCACAAGCATTCCTATACACCAATAACAGACTAAAAGAGAGCCAAATCAAGAAAGGACTGCCATTCACAATTGCTACAAAGAGAATAAAATACCTAGGAATACAACTATCAAAGGATGTAAAGGACCTCTTCAAGAGAACTACAAACCACTGCTCAACGAAATAAGAGAGGACATAAACAGTTGGAAAAACATTCCATGCTCATGGTTAGGAAGAATTAAGATTGTGAAAATGGCCATACTGACCAAAGTAATTTATAGATTCAACGTCCAGTTCTGTGACCCTTGTCAGAGAACTGGAAAAAACCACCTTAAACTTCATTTGGAACCAAAAGAGAGCCTGCATAACCAAGACAATTCTAAGCAAAAAGAACAAAGCCAGAGGCAACATGCTACCTGACTTCAAACTATACTACAAGGCTACAGTAATTAAAACAGCATGGTACTGGTACCAAAACAGAGATATAGACCAATGGAACAGAACAGAGGCCTCAGAGGCAACGCCACACATCTACAACCATCTGATCTTTACAAACCAGACAAAAACAAGCAATGGGGAAAGGATTCCCTGTTTAATAAATGGTATCAGGAAAACTGGCTAGCCATGTGCAGAAAGCAGAAACTGGACCGCTTCCTGACACCTTACACTAAAATTAACTCCAGATGGATTAAAGATTTAAACATAAGACCTAACACCATAAAAACCCTAGAAAAACACCCAGGCAAAACCATTCAGGACATAGGCATAGGCAAGAACTTCAAGACTAAAACACCAAAAACATTGGCAACAAAGCCAAAATAGACAAATGGGACCTAATTAAACTCCAGAGCTTCTGTACAGCAAAAGAAACAATCATTGCAGTGAACTGGCAACCAACAGAATAGGAAAAAAATTTTGCAGTCTACCCATCTGACAAAGGGTTAATATCCAGAATCTACAAAGAACTAAAACAGATTTACAAGAAAAAAACTAACAAACCCTTTCAAAAGTGGGCAAAGGATATGAACAGATACTTTACAAAAGAAGACATATGTGATGCCAACAAACATATGAAAAAAACGCTCATCATCACTAGTCATTAGAGAAATGCAAATCAAAACCACATTGAGATACCATCTCACGCCAGTTAGAATGGCGATCATTAAAAAATCTGGAGACAACAGATGCTGGAGAGGATGTGGAGAAATAGGAACCCATTTACACTGTTGGTAGGAGTACCAACTAGATCAGCCATTATGGAAGACAGTGTGGCAATTCCTCAAGGACCTAGAAACAGAAATTCCATTTGACCCAGTAATCCTATTACTGGGCATATAGCCAAAGGATTATAAATCATTCTATTATAAAGACACATGCACACGTGTGTTCATTGTGGCACTGTTTACAATAGCAAAGACCTGGAACCAACCCAAATGCCCTCAATAATAGACTGGACAAGGAAAATGTGGCACATATACACCATGGAATACTATGCAGACATAAAAAAAAAAGAGAGAGTTTGTGTCCTTTGTAGGGACGTGGATGAATCTGGAAACCATCATTCTCAGCAAACTGACACAAGAACAGAAAATCAAACACCACATGTTCTCACTCATAGGTGGGTGTTGAACAATGAGAACACATGGACACAGGGAGGGGAGAATCACACACTGGGGTCTGTTGGGGGGGAATATGGGAGGGACAGCAGGGGGATAGGGAGCTTGGGGAGGGATAACATGGGGAGAAATGCCAGATATAGGTGACAGGTGGATGGAGGCAGCAAACCACATTGCCATGTGTGTACCTATGTAACAATCCTACATGTTCTGCACATGTACCCCAGAACCTAAAGTGCAATAAAACATATATATATATATATATATATTTTTTTTAAAAAAGAAAAAAGGAGGCAAGCGACTGTGAGACCTACATGAGAACAGAAGGCTTCATCGTTTAACCCAGAACTGCCACAAATTCTCAGGAATATAAGGCCAAAAAATTTTTTTAAATGACCTTTTTTCAATTCACTTTCTTACATTAAGCAGAGGGAAGTAAGTTTTAGGACAAATCTATCTAGGCAAAATGTCTGAGCTTCTCCGTGGGAAATGTGCATCCCTTTCTTTTAGTTCATCCAGACCTTTTTTTTCTGTGGGAAAAGTCACAAGGCCCCTGGGGCGCAGGATACCCCATGAAGATACAGATATTTCAGGAAAGTAGAGCCAGCAGAATGAAAATATTCTGTGCTGGGTGCGGTGCCTCACACCTGTAATCCCAGCACTTTGGGCGGCTGAGGCACATGGATCACTTGAGGTCAGGAGTTTGAGACCAGCCTGACCAACATGATGAAACCCTGTCTCTACTAAAAAGTACAAAAATTAGCCAGGCGTGGTGGTGCATGCCTGTAATCCCAGCTACTCAGGAGGCTAAGGTGAGAAAATTGCATGAACCCAGGAGGCAGAGGTTGCAGTGAGCTGAGATCGTGCCACTGCACTCCAATCTGGGCAACAGAGTGAGACCCTGTCTTAAAAAAAAAAAAAAAAAAAAGAGGCTATTTTGGTTCTGGGGCAGAGTCCTTCTGAATTAAACAAAGGATGTAACCAGTTGTTGGGAACACCCAAACACAGTGTAGATGTCCTGGGACTGAGGATTGGCTGACAGCCTTTGGCAAGCATGTTGAGGTCCAGAAAGAACCACCGTTTCTAGCAGTGAACTAGAAAGAAAACCAGAGGCCAGTACAGAAACTCAGACAGAACCACAGTAGTATCTCTAGAACAATCTCCCGTCTCCTGCTCTCCTTTCCATGGTTTTTTCCAAATCATGTTATGTTCCATTGACAGAAGGGTGATCTCACTCACCTGCTGAAGACCTTACTGTAGCTCCTTGTTGCCTCCGATTACTGAAGTGATCGTACATCCTGGTGTGCTCAGAAGTCTGTCTTAAACTTACTATCCTTGTGTCATTATTAATGGCATCTCCTATTGCCCTCAGTGTTCCATTTGGTTAATTAATCATGTGGTCACCATATCTTATACTTTCTTCAAACTTCTCTGCCCTGTTTGCCATTCTGTTTTATGCCCAGGAGTTCTCAAATAATTTTATGCCCATTTAAAAGGAATACAGTGTGTACACTATCATAGGTCACCCCTGCAACTTGAGTACAACTGTTTATTCCAGTAAGTTACACGTTTAGTAAATTATAGGTTCTAATAAGCACAAACTCGTTTGTGGACCTGCAGTGTTAAACACAGGTGTGGTGGAATCCTGACTTTGCCACTGACAAGCCGTGTGTCTGTGAGCAGATCATATCTCCGTTCTCAGATGTTAGTTTCCGTTTCTGTAAGCACAGAGATAATCAGAGAACCTAACTCATAGGGTTACACATAAGCCTTAGGAAAGAAGGTCCAGGTGAAGTGCTCATTGCATCCATGCTGGCTAATGGTGATGGTCATCACTCCCTACATCCCACGCAGCAGAATGCTGTCTGCTGGCTCCAATACGCAATGTGTCCTCACTGGCAGCAACAATACACCGTTGGCACGGATCACAGTTTGGAGCCTTATTTGGCAAATGCTTGTGTCTTAGCTGGTGTTCCCCAGAAGCAGAGACTTAGATGGGGATTATTTCCAAGTGATTTATTAGGAGTGCTTTCTGGAGAGGGAGCATGAGGGTTACCGGATAGAATACATGGCAAGGAGCGCGGATACTAAGCAAGATGTTATCTCAGCTTCAGATGAGGGTCAGTCTGATCCCATCAAGAAGCCCTGGAGCACAAAGTCTATTACAACGTTAGCCCTAGCTTTAGCAAGGGGTCTGCATTAGTTTGTGATATGCATGTGGACCTATTATTTCCTGCTATGCCAGACAAACCCATGAAGACTTGGGTGGCTTGTGTGCATTTAATATGTGTAAATCACTGCATTTCTCAAAATCTGTTTCTTGGTTTCCAAAATGGCAATGATCGTACTTATACTGTAGTTTGTTGTAAGGACTTAGAAATAACACTTTCCTAATCCTGACAGTAAATGGGCACATCTTTTCCTCTCGTCAGCCAGATTTCCCTAAGTGTATTACCCACAGTATCCAGGTTCTTACTTACATATCTTTGCTCACGGTCTTTCTCCTCTCACACTTTCTCCCAACCATGACCCCAGAAAATGGTGCCTGAGCACTATGCATCACACACACACACACACACACACACACACTTCCCCTCAACCTGCACCCACCTCAAAATGCCTCCCATGTAGCCTCTACACTGAGCTTCCCACTTCGAAACCCTGGTCCAAGTCTCTCCTTCTTCATCAGCCTAATCGATTTCCTCAAATTGACACTCATCTTACCTTTCTCTAAAATAATTTTCTACTGAATTCCATCAAGTTTAACATTTAATTGTTTCCTAAGTGCTTCATAGTTGTTTGGTCTCTTCCAACAAGATTTTAAATTTCGGCCGGGTGCGGTGGCTCAAGCCTGTAATCCCAGGACTTTGGGAGGCAGAGGTGGGTGGATCATGAGGTCAAGAGATCAAGACCATCCTGGTCAACACGGCGAAACCCCGTCTCTACTAAAAATACAAAAAATCATCTGGGCGTAGTGGCGCGTGCCTGTAGTCCCAGCTACTCGGGAGGTTGAGGCAGGAGAATTGCCTGAACCCAGGAGGCGGAGGTTGCGGTGAACCGAGATCACGCCATTGCACTCCAGCCTGGGTAACAAGAGTGAAACTCCGTCTCAAAAAAAAAAAAAAAAAAAAAAAAAAATACCTAATAAAAAAAAAAAAAAAAAAAAAAAAAAGATTTTAAATTTCTACTCCTCTAGCCCAAACCCACCACAGAACTCAGACAAGACCTAGACATCCATTTTGGTTAGATTAAGAAGTATTTACTGATGAGAAGGACAAGGAAGTGACTTGGTTGACCATTTCCATTCTCAGATGCTTAAAGCCAGCAAAATTCTTTCCCGTGATCCAGAGGTGCTCGGCTGACAACCTGGACCAATAGTGCATGTAAAATGAATGATAATGGCTTCCCCTGTAATTTAGCTCACAGATGAATCTTAGGTGAGATTTTTCCATTGAGTTCTAACAGTTTCTGAAAATTGGTGCCATAGGAGGTGCAAAGCGGAATGCCCACCACAGCTCTGATTATCAACTGCAGTCTATGCATGCATTGCAATAACAACAGCAGGGTTATGTTGCTTTCAGCATCCTGAAATCTCTTCTTCAATCAAAGCTTAAGTATTTTAAAAGTACAATGTGTCCTAATTTATGCAATAGGTATATCTCTGGAAAGTTCATGTAAATTGGCATTTTTGAAGCTAGAATCAAATTTGATTTAAAGTTCCCTTGGAGTATTCTCTAAGTGATGGTATTACAATCTGGGGACTTTTCCTGTAAATAATTACTCATTTATTTCGTTATTTTTGTGTAGAGTTTTTGGCTTTTTCAAACCAGCATGTGTCTATATTTTTCTCTCAGATTTTTAGAAAAATAGATGAAATTAGGAAGCTACCATTATTCAATACTATTCATTTTCTGTCATCTTTTCCCCTAATTTAAAATAGATGATTTTACTCATTTTAAAATATCATCCATTTTATATCACAAAATATCACATTTTACAGATGAGAAAATGAAAATTCAGAGAAGTTTCATTTCAAACTTCTCTGGGTTACACAGTGTATTCATTTTCTAAGCTGCCATAACAAAGTACCATAGGTTAGGTGGTTCAAAGAATAGAAATTTACTTTCTATTCTCACAGTTCTGGTGTCAACAGAATTTATTTCTTCTGAGATCTCGCTCCTTGGCGTGTAGATGGCCATCAGCTATGAACTGAATGTTTATATGCTCCAAAATGCATATGTTGAAGCGCTAATCCCCAATGTGATGGTATTTGGAGGTGGAACCTTTGGAGATTATGAGGCCTAGATAAGGTCATGAGGGCAGGGTCCCCATGATGAGATTAGTGCCCTTATAAAGGAAGATCTCTCTCTCTCTCTCCCCCTTCCCCACCTCTCTCTCTGCCCCCACTCCTTTCTCTCTCTCTCTCTCTCTCTCTCTCTGCATGCAGGTATCAAGGAAAGACCACATGAGGATATAACCAGGAAGAAGGCCCTCACCAAGATCCAGACCAAGCTGGCACCATGATCTCAGTCTTTCAGCTTCCAAAATGGAGAGAAATGTGTTCATTGTTGAGGCTGCTCAGTCTACGGTGTTTGTTTCATAGCCTGAACTAAGACACTGTCTTCTCCCTGTGTCTTCATATGCACTCCTCTGTGTGTTCCTCTGTCCTAATTGCCTCTGTTTACAAGGACACCGGTCACTGGATCAGGGCACATGCCAACAATCCCATTTTTCCTTATTACCTCTTTAAGACCTATCTCCAAATGTAGTCACATCCTGAGAGACTGGGCTTAACACTTCAGCACATGAACCTGGGGGCAGGGACACAATGCAGCCCATAACATACAGCTAGTGAGTGAAGAAGAATCAGGACTACGACCTAATTCAAGACTGTCTTCCACTGTACCTCTCTCTGTCTATATTTTTTCCTAGCTACATGTTGCTTGTGGAATTAAGAATAAGGTATCAAGCAAATATAAGTTTCCATCTACATTTAAATGTTCCATCTACAGGCATATCTCCTATGGTGCAATGTAACCAAAAAAAGCTTTGCCTTCTACAAACTTTTACATGAAGAGTAATAGAGTTTATGCAGGGAAAACAAGGTTGGTTCACCACTCAATATCTGTGAAGATAGAGCACTAACAAATACATTAACAGTCTTTTAAAAATCTTCAGCAGCTTCATCTCTCTTGGCATTTACACCTAGCCTCAAATTAGTCTCCAACATCTGCAGCCTTCACCGCCACAGTTTGGGAGTCTTCTTCCAGATGTATGAATTAAATGAGATTTGCTTCTAATAGAGACCACTTTTATCAAAACTTAAAAATCTAATCCTGAGCTCAGACTTTGTAAAGATGCTGTCCTCATATTCTCCCCTAATATTATTTGTAAGTACCATGCTCATTGGAACTACTGAGTCTTAAAGGTATCCTAATCTGTAAAGTCCACACATGCTTCTGTCTTTAAGAACTGGTAAAATGATAATTATCATACTAATAGCTATGATTTATCAAGCACATGCTATATGTCAGACCCTCAGCCAAGTCTTTTACACACTTATAATCCTCATGATAATTCTGCAAGGTAGGCATTTGTATCACTGTTTTTCAGTCAAGAAAACTGAGGCTCAGGTAAATTATGACACTTCTCTAAAAACACACAGACACCCAACCTGAATCCAGAGGTTGACAGTCATCTGTGTTAATGGTCATCATGGTAAGGAAGGCCCGTTATTTCAGGTGTTTGCTATCTTTTCCATTTGTATTCTATTGTATTGACTTTCCCTCACAATCCAGACTTCTCTGCATATTTGATGAGCATCATATTTGCCACCATTAAGTCATGAATAAAACACCAAACAGAGCAGGATCAAGATTTGACTCTTCGCTCTTGTAAAGAATCTCTCATGGTCATACAGGCACACCCTTAATCCATTCCACTCTTTTACCTTTTAATCTGCCCTGGATAGCCACAGGTTTTCACTGGTCTGCCGTCTCGCTGAGAGTAACACGCAGTTAGTCAATGCATTTGGTTCTTCAGTCAAACCAATGAACACAGATGTCTCTGCTTTTCTTTCAGGCATTTACAGTCATCATTATTGCCTACAATCAGCATTAAAGTTTAGTGGTCCAACTTTTTCTTCTTTTGATAACATCAGTAGCATGACTTCATTTCCTATCTGGAGTCTCCACGCACATTGTCTTTAAGCTCTTGTTAAGTGTTGTGAGTGCTGGGTGGATGATCACATCTGTAGACTCTGGACATATCCTATATACTTCACTCAAAAACGGAGGCATGACTCCATGTGAAACCATGGATTTATTTAGATGTAAAATTCTTACTCTCTCTTAGTCAAATGTATTCTCTTAGAATGTATTCCCTACATTTTGGAGTCTAGAGACCTCACTCCTCACCAGAGAACAAAGAAGTTGAACATGACCGTCTTCCTTCCACCTTCTACTAATATTACATTGCAAGTTGTACATTTTTCTTCTTCTTTCTTTGAACATCCTTTTTGTAGTCTTTGGAGTTTCAAGAGGTGCAGCGCATTTTAAAATTAACCCTTCTGGCTGGGTGTGGTGGCTCACGCCTGTAATCCCAGCACTTTGGAAGGCCAAGGCAGGTGGATCACCTGAGGTCAGGAGTTCAAGACCAGCCTGACCAACATGGTAAAACTGCCTTGTTTTACATGTAAAACAGACATCTTATCCACAAAAAAATTTTTGCTTTTCATTAGCAGAAAGATATACCAGAAAGCCATCAAATATTTTTGTCATTACTTTTAATGGCAAAAACAGCAATTACTTTTGCACCAATTGAAAATCTTGAGGGAAAATTGAGTCTTGAGGGAAAGTCTTTGAAGGAAAATTGTTGTCAACCTAGAATTCTATAACCATATATCATTCAAAAGTCAAAGACAAATAAGGATTAAGAGGTCATAATATTAATTGATCATCACTGAAAGAAATGCTAAAGTAATCTAAAAGAACTACTGAAAAAAAAGAAAGTAATACAGATGGGAAAAGTAGAATGCAAAAAGTAAACTAAAAGTAGATAAATTGGTGTTAAAAATTTTACAGCAAATACTAAAAATCTAGAAATAGAATGCAGCAACTTTAATCTAGTTAAGAAAAATTCAGAAAATGTAATCAATCCAAATAGGGCAGGAAATGAGAAAACTTTTAAAAGAAGCATAAAGAGCATAGTAAATAAACACATAAACGAACAAATATATTTAAATAAATCTGCAATCACAAAAAATGTAATTAAGTAAATCAGTTAAAAAGAGGTTGTTGAATTGAAAAAAAAAAAAAAAGAATCCAGGTATACACTACCTACAGAAGGCACATCTGGTGTGGTGGTGGTGTGTGTGCCACCACACCACATCTAAAACTCATGTGCTAGGATACATCTTGGTTCAGTATTGAGGCTGAAGTTGCTGCAGCTTTGCCATGCCAAACCCTGACAGTCCAAGCAAACACTTACAAAAACTTGATCTTACCAGAGTTGCCCTTAATACCATATATACAATACTCTTGCATTTGTGTATATCTACATGTGTATATACATATATACGTGTATACGTGTATGTATGCATGTAGATACTCTGACTTAAAATGAGGTTACGTTTGAATAAACTCATCATAAAGTCAAAAAATCCTAAAAGGAATCATCGTAAGTTGAGGACATCTGTGTATGTAAACATGTAAATATGTATATCTCCTTAGCCATGTCTCCTTAGTGACAGACCTCTCTGTCTTCCCCTAAATGATCTGTAGGTCATGTTCTTAAATATCCTGGTCAGACCCTCTCCTTCAAGTAGGTGATAAGTTAAACACCTTTTTTTTTTTTTTTTTTTTTCAAAACACAGTCTCACTCTGTCTCCCACGCTGGAGTGCGGTGGTACAATCTCAGCTCACTGCAACCTCTGCCTCCCAGATTCAAGTGATTCTTGTGCCTCAACCTCCCAAGTAGCTGGGATTACAGGTGTGTGCCACCACACCTCGCTAATTTTGTATTTTTAGTAGAGACAGGGTTTCACCATGATGGCTAGGCTGGTCTCAACCTCCTGGCCTTAAGTGACCCACACACCTCAGTCTCCCAAAGTGCTGGAATTACAGGTGTGAGCCACCAAGCCCAGCCAAAACACATTTTTTTATGGTCTTACATAAACACACATGAAAAAAAATGCAGCCAATGGTCACAGAACGTTACGGCTGGGGGGACTTTGGCTATCCTCTAGAAGAGGTTCTTTTGAAGATTACAGATCCCTTGGAGAATCTAAATAAAGCTATAGACCCAGGGAAAAAAAATAAGGCCCATAACAGAATTATGCATACTGCTTATGGGGATTTGCAGGCCCCCCACAGTCCAAAAGCCAATCCTTGAACCACATTAACAACGGCAGACAGACTCCAGTTTACAAACCTGTGGCGACAAGATAAACAAAAAGCATTGCTGGAGAAAAGGTGTTAAGTTTTCTCCCCCCACCAAGGCTGCCTCTCTAGGCTGTGGCAGAAGCAGAATGCAGAGTCAGGGGCCGGCCTGCCTCCACCCCTCGTGCGGTGCTCTGTCTGTAGGTCTTGGAATGCATTTTCTCACACTGTTGGCGTCACTCTCTACCCTCAGAAAAGTCATTCTGTAATAAATGGAGGAGCCTGACAAAAAACATCAAGTAACAACTCTTTCTATTCCTTCTATCTTCAGGGCTACTTTAAACGTAAAACTTAGGCTAATTGATCAGTTAACTATTAGCTCAATGAATGCAGAAGGGTCAGATGGCCCAAATTTTAATGAAAGGACCGCTGGAATGTATATTAAGTTGAGATGCCTTGAAGATAGATATCACACCTTACATATAAGGCATTGGCATAAACAGAAAACTTGGAGTAGTTAGGGTAAGGCAGGTTGGGCTCTTAAATTATAACCCTTTCTAATAAAGAATTCCCCAGGTGTTATAAAGTTACCTGTCTCTTAAAACTGCCTGGTGCTATCAAAGAAATTAATTTGCTTTATGATTATAAATCATTTTTAATAATAACACAGAGATCATACACAGTGGCTCATGCCTGTAATCCCAGCACTTTGGGAGGCCGAGGTGGGTGAATCATTTGAAGTCAAGAGTTCCAGACCAGCCTGACCAACATGGAGAAAGCCTGTCTCTACTAAAAATACAAAATTAGCCAGGCGTGGTGGCACATGCCTGTAATCCCAGCTATTTGGGAGGCTGAGGCAGGAGAATCGCTTGAGCCCGGGAGGCAGAGGCTGCAGTGAATGAGCCAAGATCGCACCATTGCACCCCAGCCTGGGCAACAAGAGCAAAACTCTGTTCCCAAAAATAAATTAGCCGGGCATTGTGGTGCATGCCTATAATCCCCGGAAACTGAGGCAGAAGAATCACTTGAACTCGGGAGGCGGAAGTTGCAGTGAGCCAAGATCACACTACTGCACTCCAGCCTGGGCGACAGAGCAAGACCCTGTCACAAAATAATAATAATAATAATAAACAGATTTTTAACTGAGTAAAGAAGGAAATTGTCTTCCATGAATTCATACAAGGCTGGTTATATGGTTTTTTTTAAAAACAAAAGCTTGGATCACTAGAGAGACAGAAACAGGAAAACCTCATCTGATTTCAGGAACTGCACAACATTTTTTTCTGATCATATTCAAAAATCAAATTTTCTATACTTTGCTTTCATTTTCACTAAGAAATGTGTTCTTTAATAAAAGCGACTCAAGCTTTTTATGAGAGTTGGGTTAAGCAGGAAAATACTCTTTTGTCTTCGCTATTGAAAAACATGCCATCGTTCTTTGAAATGTGTGAAACGTGGGAGCATAGATTAAACTTTATGCTCTCCCACAAATTTGAAAGATGCTGTTCGAGGCCACAGCCTATTTGCTCATCAACATTCACATCTAGTCCTGAAAGCCCATCATATTATCAAGAAGATACCGCCTTTGGGAATCAGGAAGACACTACCTTTGGGAATTCGCTGACTAATTGGAGCCAAAGACAAATTCAGGCTCTCATATTGCTACTTCAGTTCAGAAACTGAATTTCTGAACTTTTCACAATGATGAGCGAATCTAAAGCATTCCAGGTTGACTTACATAGTTTGCTTGACATAACCTGTAAAAGACTAGAAATAGAAAGTTAACTCTACCCCACCAGGTTGTAAACCCTACGAGAGCAAGCCTTCTCACTCATTTATGGTCATGTCCTTCGTGCGTGGCATGAAGTCTGAAAAAGTACTCATTGAACTAATAAATACATGCGTAACTTTTCCTTATACACTTGTATATTTTATTTGTAGCATCTAGGTGTTCACATCTAAAATATTCAAAGCTTTTTTTTTTTTGAGATGGAGTCTTACTCTGTCGCCCAGGTTAAAGTGCAATGGTGTGATTTCAGCTCACTGCAACCTCTGCCTCCTGGGTTCAAGTGATTCTCCCAACTCAGCCTCCTGAGTAGCTGGGATTACAGGCATAAGCCACCACACCCGGCTAATTTTTGTATTTTTAGTAGAGACGGGGTTTCACCATGCTGGCCAGGCTGGTCTCAAACCCCTGACCTCAGGTTATCCACCTGCCTCTGAATCCCAAAGTGCTGGGATTACAGGTGTGAGCCACTGAGCTGGCCTAAAGCTTTTTTTTAAAGGCAGTCTATACGTACAGCCAGCTGATTTTCAACAAAGGTGCTAAGAACACATATGGGAGAAAAGACAGTCTGTTTAATAAATGATGCTGGAAAAACTGAATATCTGCATACAGCAGAAAGAAACTAAATGCCTTCTCATCATATATCAAATCAACTCAAAATGTATTAGACTTAAATGTAAAACCGGAAACTATGAAACTACTAGAAGAAAATAAGTAAAATGCTTCACAACATTAAATTGGGCAAGGAATTTAAAAACAAGACCTCAAAAGCACAGGAAACCAAAGCAAAAAATAGACAAATATCCAAAAACTTTTGCATAGTAAGGAAACAATTAATAGAGTGAAGAGACAACCTGCAGAATGAGAAAACATATTTACGAACTGTACATCTGACGAGGGGTTAAAAACCAGAATATGTAAGGGACTTTACAGCAAAAACAAATAAGCTGATTTTAAATTGACAAAAGACCTTAATAAACATTTCTCAAAAGAAGACATACAAATGGCCAACAGATATATGAAAAAGTGCTCAGAATAACTAATCATCAGGGAAATGCAAACAAAACCACAATAAGATGCCATTTCACTCCAGTTAAAATGGCTATTATCAGAAAGACAAAAGAAAATAAGAGTTAATGAGGGTGTGGAGAAACCAGAACAATTATACATTGTTGTTGGGAATGTAAATTAGTACAGCCATTTTGGAAAACTGTATAGATGTTCCTCAAAAAAATTAAAACTAGAACTAGCACATCATCTAGCAATCCCACTACTGGGTATATATCCAGAGGACACGAAAGCAGTATGTGAAAGAGATATTTGCAATTCCATATTTACTGCAGCAGTATTCACAACAACAGATGAATGGATAAAGAAAATGTGGCATATGTACACAACGGAATACCATTCAGCCATTAAAAAAGAAGAAAATCCTGTCATTTTTGATAACATAAATAAGCCCAGAGGGCATTATGTTAAATATAAGCCAGACTCAGAAAGCCAAATATTACACGATCTCACTCATGTGTGGAATCTAAAAAGCAGTTATATCACACAAGTGGAGAATAGAACAGTGTTTACCAGAGACTAGGGGGTGGATAGTGGGAAAACAGGAAGAGGTTGGTTAGTGGGTAAAAAGTTACGATTGGGTAGGAAGAATTAGTTCTGGTGTTTCGTGGCATAGTAGGGTGACTGTGATTAGCAGTAAGATATTGTATATTACAAAATGTCTAGAAAAGAGGCTTCTGAATGCACTCATCTCAAAGCAATGGTAAATGCATGGGGTGATGCATAGGCTATCTGTCCCAATGTGATCATCATACAGCAAATACATGTATTAAAACATCAAATTGTACCCATAAATATATATGACCACAACTTCATTAAAAAGTAAATAAAATAATAAAAGCAGCTCATAAGAGCAAAGAGGAAAAGGGAAAAGGGGGGAGTTTCCAGACAACACGATAGAATCCCAGAACCCAATTCAATGTGTAATGAGTGTCGACTTTATAAAACGATTGAGGCTCTGCCTGCTGTTTGATTTCAAAATATGCACATGAAGAGTTCTTAAAATTACCTGGGCCACTATCTGCCTACATCAAGCCCTGACAAGACCAGGAATTCAATGAATCAGAAACACGGAGTAAAGCTGACTCATGAGAAGGTCATGCCCATCTGGCACTTCCACTTCTCTCCTTACCCAACATTCCCCTTCCACTTTCAGACCCTTACCAACTCCTCCTACTCTCTCCTGGCACTCACTAGTGCACC
Source organism: Cebus imitator (assembly GCF_001604975.1). Taxonomy (NCBI): domain Eukaryota; kingdom Metazoa; phylum Chordata; class Mammalia; order Primates; family Cebidae; genus Cebus; species Cebus imitator. The sequence goes on along the minus strand of NW_016107426.1, from coordinate 4,815,132 downwards.
CAAAGTGTCATGCTTGGCTTGGTTTTTGGTCTCTGTATTTCTCCTTTCACCCCACCTATGACCTTTTGATCCCTACATGCAGGCTTCCTATTCCTGAGCTCTCGATTAAAAAAAAAAAAAAAATTCGGGGACAGATCTCTTCTTAATGTTCTGTCTATAAGCCAACAGCAACTTTTGAAAGATTATAAGACCGTACAGCAATTTTCTCATCTTTATGTCTTTGATAACGTCATCAACCACCTGTACACATGAACTCGTTGGTATATGTGTGAGCACACATGCCAAAATACACACATACATATACAGAAACACACATGCACAGTTTGCATAACCAGATACTAGAACTTTATGTGTAGGTTGCAAATTCTATAATAAAGCATTTTCTGGTATCAAATGTCTAAATGTTCATGGCACAGGCTTGTAATCATTATCCTTCATGTGGGTGAGCCTACGACGTTGCAGGATATTAGTGTACTTTCTGATACAGCAGCAATTTAGTCATTTCTGAGCAGTTTCAGTAGATTTGGACCAAGTGAAAGCTGACACGTCCTACCTAAAGGATGCTAACGTGGCTAATTTCATCTGACACTAGCTTGGCGACCAAATGGCCATTTGTTCTTGAGGACTGAGGTTTTTCTTCAATGACACCTCAATGGGGTCTGTAAGCCATTTCTATATTTTTTGTTTTGAGATGAAGTCTCACTCTTGCCCAGGCTGGAGTGCAGTGGGGCAATCTCGGCTCACTGCAACCTCTGCCGTCCGGTTTCAAGCGATTCTCCTGCCTCAGCCTCCCGAGTAGCTGGGATTACAGGTGTCTGCCACTGCGTCTGCCTAATTTTTGTAGTGTTAGTAGAGACAGGGTTTCCCCATCTTGGCCAAGCTGGTCTTGAATTCCTGACCCTGTGATCCACCCATCTTTGCCTCCCAAAGTGCTGGGATTACAGGCATGAGCCACCGTGCCCAGCCAAGCCATTTCTAAAGTAGAGTTTACTACCAAAAAAAAAAAAAAAAAGGAAATAATTCTTGGAAAATTAACAAGTTCACTTATCTATCTGTGCATCTATTTTCCACACATTCATGTATGACTTATTATATGCAAAGATTTGGAACTGCCTGGCACATCGTAAGTGCTCTGTAATTGTTCATTATTGTGATGTGGAAAGAGCATTATGGGCAAGACAGACTCACAGTGTTCTTTGCATAATGAGGCTTTTGCCAGTGCTTGGGTTTCTCCTCTTGTTGCCTGCCCCTGTATCATCCAGCTTTCTCTCCTTTTTTAGTTCCATGTTTTTTGATCTGTGTTAATCTTGTCTTCTGTATCCACACTGAAATGCTAACTGGAAAACCGAAAAACAGGTAGCACTTTAGGCAAATCCTCAAAATTCAATGAATAAGACACTAAGATTTTTAACCTTAATTAGAAGATTTTATTTCACTGCTATCACTGCTATGCAAACTTCTGCAGGCAGGATGAACTCATTTGACACCCTGTAGCAACAACTCTACCCAAACCATTCTGGCGTTCTCAGGACACCCTTGCAACCATGTAACCAGCCTCCCAGTGACAGGGGAAGTGCTATTGACAGTCCTAGGCAGGCTTACCAAGGGAAGAAGAGCGTGCTGGCAAAGTCCACTCAGTTCAAATGACCTCTTCTCCATAGTGCTTTCCCCTCTCTCACTCCCAAACTGTGCAAATCAAAGCTATAGTTTGCTCTCAGAAAGGTGGGAGAGAGGAGAACGTGCTATTTCCATTGTTACTTACATGCTATAAATTGAACAGCTATCAACGATTTTATTGATTAATCGTTGCATGCCAACATCAGAATAGGGTCCCAATAAATGTTTATTTAATAAATGAATGAAGGTTGGTAAAACAGATTTTGTTCACCAATACAGCTAATGCGTCATTCTCGTGTAAATCAAACTTTACTGCATGCATCACAACTGCTTTATATTACTTCACGGAGAGAGAAACACACATCAAAAGGTATCACCACCTGAAACAAACACATACACTTATATGCCCCTGACAGGATCAGTTATGGAACTGATTTGGTTCAAAGAGAACATTCACACAGAACTCCATTCCTACATGATTTTATTCTACTGTTCAGATTGTTTTGCTTACACCTAAATCAGAGAGCCTTTCCCTTCTTCAGTGAGTGTTGTAACATCCAGGGGAAATGAAAACATTGCTTTGTAACATTTCACCACCATTTAGTTAATTACTGCTTAGACAGATACTACCCAAAATAAGTTATTTCCTTTTTAAAACTAAAACAGTAGGCAAAATCTGACTTTTGAAATTAGCCAATAAATTTCAAAATATATTTTCACTGGAAAGAAAATACCATAGAATATTCAGCAAATGTTTTCTGAAAGCATATTCTAGTCAGAAAAATTTGAAATGGAGTGTTTTGAGAAAATTTAACAGCATAGTAAGTCTAATGCGAGTCCTGCCTTCCTTTTCTTCAAATAGAAGTGTCTTCTTATTTCTTCAAAACTTAAAAAGAAAGCTGGGAAGATTAAGTGATGGAAAGAAACATGTTCCACATTAGGAGGCATAAAAATTGACTTCTGAGGAGAGCCAAGTCTGGGCTTTTACCTAGAAATTCAGAGCTTGGAAACCATTCGGTCAGAGGTCACAGACCTCAGCCAGCATTCAAAAATTGTGGATTTCCTATTTAAAAAAACCACACACACTCACACACACACACACACACACCCTTAGATTTCTAGTTTCTCCAAAATCACCCCCTCAACCCCACAAAAAAACTGGGTTCTGGGCTCCTCTGATCAGGAGGTTTTCTCCCTTTGGGTGGAAGGCTGACGTGAGGAAAGCCTAGCCTAGGTTTCCCCAGTTATCCTGAGTCACACACATGCTCCTCCCGCTGCTGGGAAACTAACTAGGCCAAATCCAACTTGTTGTTCTTGACAATCTTGAAAGTTGGACCAGGAACAGAATAAAATCCAGATGCAGAGGAATATAATTCTGCCGTTTTGAATTTCCACTTGTTTATCCATCTCACAATTGGTAAGAATACAAGGCAAATCTGTTAATGCCGGAAGCTGTTCTTAGCACAAATGTTCACTTTTCAGTCTTCACTTGTATTGAATAATATTCAAATCAAAACAGGGCCTAAAACCTAGGTGACAGGTTGACGGGTGCAGGAAACCACCATGGCACATGTATACCTATGCAGCAAACCTGCACGTTCTGCACATATATCCCAGAACTTAAAGTAAAATAAAATAAAAATCTTCGGAAAAGAAAAAAAAAAAAAAACACCAGTGTTCTTGGTTAGAGTTTGGTTTGCTAGCAAACCTCAACAGGTTGTAAGTTCTTTCAGAGGAGAGAAATCTGTGATGTGATTATGGCACATTGCATGCCTGTATCAAAATAGCTTACATACCCTATAAATATATGTACCTACAATGAACCCACAAAAAAATAAAAAACAAAAATGAGGAGTGGAGGGAAATCCTTATTTGCCTGGCCCAGTCATGCCATCATTTTATACCATCCCAGCCCTGAAGGTTGATGGATACTGGAGTGTAATGGAGGGCTATTATCTGAAGGGACAAGTCAACGTTGGAATAAGCCACCTTACAACTTTCAGGTTAACATGTAAGTAAATGCTACGGTAAGGCATTAAGAACACGCAATGAGAGCTCAAAGCATTGAGGTCAGTTTCTAAAACATTCAAATTACGTTGCTATTTCACAAAATGGGTTTTTGAGCCCAAGGTAGTTCAGTAACTGCCTCTTTTTACAGCCTACATTACGTCAACCATCAATTTAGGAAGAAAATATTTAAATAATAAGAAATGAAACATTTCGTTACCATAATTGATTGTTCTTATTCTTTATGCGGTTAAAATCCCTGATACTTTTCATTCAAGAAGAAAAAAACTAACTTCTCGTGAACATCAATGTTTTTAAGAACTGAAACCATTTTAATCTAAAAGGGAAATTGCTTTGAAGTAATTCATAAAGACACAAATAAAATCATAAGTACTCAGAATCTGAAACAAATTCATTTTATGAAGCAAAATGCACAAAATCAAATATTTTTCATGCCAATTAAATATAATTTTCCTCAGGGAGTTTGGAAAATTCTCTCCAAAGTTCTGATTGATAAGCCTCTACAAGAGAAAGACTGCTTTTTGAGGTAGTAAATCGCCTACTGACATACTCTACACAAAGCTTCAGTGTTTAATGCCAAGCTGCAGGGACATGAATACAAAGACATCAATTATCCCAAAATAGATTGGGGCAGAGTCCTGTTCGGTTGTTAGTTCTTTAAGCTATGTCCACAGGGGACAGGGAGAAATAGAGATTTGGCAATCAGCTAGTTAATTTCATCATTGTAGTCAACTGTGCTGTATAATTTAGATCGGAAACATACCCTGACCTGGTGTTTCTAATTTGGAGCATTCATCAAATTAGTAAAATAATTGCCAATTCTCAATTTCACTATACCCGGTAAACAGAGTTTTAGTAACACTGACCAAGTTTTTGCTTACAATTATAAACACAATTAGACCTTGTGTTATTTGGGCATCTGTACCTTTCAGATGGTGTCCCATTTTCTATATAGCTCCTCTCCCCAAGCTATGAGCCTACTTCCCCTTATCTGCTCCTCCCTGCCAAGATGATCTTGCCTCCTAGCATGGGAAGGGAATGAAGACCATCAGCTAGGAAGTGCCTCAGCTTTTCCTCCTCCAACACACACACACACACACACACACACACACACACACACACACACCACTCTTTGAGGGTCCACACACCTTGACTTCTGTCTCAATGGGAGGGCTGTCTGTCTTCCTTTACAAAACCAACTTCTAGCTTCTCCAGATTCCATCAGTACAACCTCTCAGGGATCTTGCTCCATCTTCTTTATTTTATTTTACTATTCTTATTATTTTGTTCTTATTATTTTTTGAGGCAGAGTTTCAATCTGCCGCCCAGGCTGAAGTGCAGTGGTGCAATCTTGGCTCACTGTAACCTCCACCTCCCAGGTTCAAATGGTTCTTCTGCCTCAGCCTCCTGAGTAGCTGTGATTACAGGTGTGTGCCACCACGCCTGGCTAATTTTTGCATTTTTAGTAGACAAGGGGTTTTGCCACATTAGCCAGCTGTTTCGAACTCCTCAAGTGATCCGCCCGCCTTGGCCTCCCAAAGAGCTGGGATTATAGGTTTGAGCCACCGCACCCAGCCCATCTTCTTTATCTTTATCCATTCCCTTTGCACTGGCTCAGTCAACTCAGCATAAAAACAAATTAATCCTCTCTCTGGTGAAAAAGACACCTTTGTACACCACTGTTAAAGAGTGTAAATTAGTAGGATCTTTCTGGAAAGCAATCTGACAAAAGATATTGAATCTCCTTTAAAAGATTCGGATCCTTCGATCCCATGAATTCTTCTAGGCATCACTCCTAGGGCAGCAGTATAAGCTACAGGGCCAGCTTAATTTCAGAGATGCTCCTGGTAGTTCTATGATGGGGACGTTTCCGCAGCTTTTAACGTCAGGGGAAAATATTGTCAAGTGAGAATGTCGTTCAAGTAAACACTGGAGACTTGTCTAACAGATGAGGGTGATGAGGCTGAAGTGAGCACTCCTCACACAGCACGAGGTGATCAGTGTCGGCCTTCTTCACTGCTTCACCCCTCAGCGACTAGAACACAGTGCACATGGTGGACAACTCACAAATATTTGTTGAATGCATGTAGGAAAGAAGTTGTGCTTCTGTCTAATTAAATAACTCCATATGGAGAAATATCCAGGGAGGAAAGGGATCTAGCCAATTGGATCAGCCAAATCACCCCTGGTATTAATTTGGGGACAGATGCTACAGCCAAATCCTCTGTACATGCAGAAGCAAAGCCTACAATCACCCATTTGGTCTCTTCTCAACTCACTGAAAATGCAAGAAATAGACTGGAAGGAAGAGTTTTAAAAAAAATGGCAGCAGTGTTTGGATGAGCAAGGCTGGACCCTTGTGGCATTAATTCTTTCCTTTACTGTCCTGATTTTCTACAATGAATGTGTACTCCACCTATAATCTCAAGAAAGTTTAAAAATAGCCTCTGCCAGAACGCTGCATAGTGACTGCCTCTCCTTTCTACAGCTCAGCCTCCTGAAAGGGTCCTCCACCTCCCCGGCGTCCACTCTTTCACTCCCAGAGTCACTGCTTCACCTGCCACTGCACTAAAATGGGCATTGCTGGGGTCACCAAAGGCCTCCAAGTTGTTCAGCCCTGTCCTCATCTTGCTGAACACTCTGGCAGCAGCTGACACTCCTGACCCCTAAGCCACCTCCTTGAAAGCCTTTCCTCCTTTGCATTCCAGTGTAACACTCCTCCCATCCTTCCCGCGCTGGTTTTCTCTTCTTCCTCACCCTGCCAAATGCTGGCCATCCCCAGGATTCTCTTTTCATTTTTCTTCTCACTATAGATTATGTTTAGGGGATCTCACCACACTTTTACATCAACCAGCCTATGTGTTGATAACTCTCTGAACTTAGTTCTCTAGATTATTCTAAGCTTTCAAATCGTATGTCCAACCACTGACTGTGTGCCCCATGAAAGCCTCATATCGCCATGTCTAAAAGTGAAAGCCCCTCAACTCCCCGTAGCACTGATCTCTGCTCCTTGCAGCCAATCCACAAACCTTGGATCCTTTGAGATACTTGGTCCCTTTCACTGCTCCAATGCATAAAAATAGTCACTACAGTGAGGAGTTGGGGAGAGATAGCATGGGGAGAAATGCCAGATATAGGTGAAGGGGAGGAAGGCAGCAAATCACACTGCCATGTGTGTACCTATGCAACAATCTTGCATGTTCTTCACATGTACCCCAAAACCTAAAATGCAATTTAAAAAATAGTCACTCTGGCTGTCAATTATTTACCAAGGGAACTTTCTTCCAAACATCTTCTGTTTATTCGTGTACTCATTCATTCAGCATTCACATGTCTCTATGGGTAAAAATGAATATGGTACATCTCTGCCGAGCCTAGTGAGGGGCACAAACTGATAAATCAGTCATGATGGCAAGCTCAATTATGTAATGCCACAGGATTGAGCAACTAGATGAGTTGGGAGAAGCCTTTCAGCAAAGGATTCCTGACAGACAGAAGCCTTAGATTCAGTCAATGACGGTAGGAATGAAGAGGCGAAAAGGTGGAGCTTGCTGATCTGTCAGAAAATGGTGCTGGGGGGGTGGTCAAGGATGCCTCCCAGGTTTCTAACTTAAGAGATCAGATAAACGGACATAAGCCCGACTCACCAGGACCCCGACCCTGAGTCGGAGAACGTAAGAGGAGAAGCAGCTCTGGGAAGCCGTTCAGTTCAGAGCCGAGTCCACAGGCCCAAAGTGAGCTCGCATGGGCCCATGAGAAGCCCAGTCTCCACACATGCATATTTTTTCCATTTGTTGATTGAAAAGTCTCATCTCCTTCATTCTGTCACTCAGCAAATATTAAATGCCTACTGTGTACCAGACACTGTCCAAGGTGCTAGAAATAAGAAGATGGGCAAGATCAGTATAGTTCTACCCTGAGGATGTTGGTAGTTTCATTAGTTGAATGAAAGAAAATGCAAAGTCAAACAACGTGAACAATTTCTACTGCTTCTGTTAGGAAGGGCAAAAAATAAGAACCTATATTCTTCCTTGTTTTTTTTTTTTTTTTGTTTTGTTTTTTTTTGAGATGGAGTTTCGCTCTTGTTACCCAGGCTGGAGTGCAATGGCGCAATCTCGGCTCACCGCAACCTCCGCCTCCTGGGCTCAGGCAATTCTCCTGCCTCAGCCTCCTGAGTAGCTGGGATTACAGGCACGTGCCACCATGCCCAGCTAGTCTTTTGTATTTTTAGTAGAGACGGGGTTTCACCATGTTGACCAGGATGGTCTTGAGCTCTTGACCTCGTGATCCACCCGCCTCGGCCTCCCAAAGTGCTGGGATTACAGGCTTGAGCCACCGCGCCCGGCTCTTCCTTGTTTTAAATACAAATCAATTAGCGTTTTTTCTACTATGTGCATAAAGAATCTCTGGGAGGATATGTCAGACACGGACAGCAGTGGCTGCGTGTGGAAAACTGAGGGATAAAAAGAGGCTGTTCACTCTGCTTTGTGCGTTCTCAGTTTGAACCATGAAGGAATTACAGGTTCCAAAAATACTTTCAGGAGGATATAGTGGTGCAGAAGTCTCACAAAACCGAGACTGAAAACTGAAGTTGAATTAGCAGGTGTCTGGGGCTCCAGGGGAAGCAGTGTGACTGTGAGGTGTGGGGGTGAAGAATCTGGGTGTACGAGGTGGGGGCGGAGAGCCTCTTGCAGCGCCTGAATGCAAGTGAAAGGGCAGAGAAAGAAGAGACCGTGGGGGCGGAGCACTCCCCTAACGGGAGCACTGGGGGACAGAGAGAGAAAAGAAGAAGAAATGATTAAAGAGGGTGCCTGGCCCAGTGCCCTGGTCTCCTAAGCAGAGTTCCACACAGTCTCCCAGTCTCTCCTTCTCAATCTGACCTTTCCGCTGTGGTCACAGCGACGTCAGGGCTCCCCGCTGTCTCTGAAAGAACTCCACACTCCTTGGCACACATGGGTTCCGTCGTGCTGTGGCCTTGTACGCCGCCCCGCCTCTCACTGTTTCTCCCGCTCCCCTCGCAAAGTCTCCCTCTTCCAGCTGATGTCAGGTGAGGTGCAGTTCCCAGCACTGCCATGCTTTCCTTGGGGCTGTGGCACTCTGGTCTTCACCTGGCTCAGAGGGTTCGGTCAAAAAACACCAGCGCTAAGAGGCTTCCCCTGCTGGCTTTCCTGACCTCCAGGGTCAGCAGCCTCTGCTCTGTGCCCGGATAACACCCACAGCCTTCTTTACAGGTGTGGCTCGTGGGTTTAATCACTTCATCTCATCTCATCTTCGTTCTGTCACTTAGCAAATATTAAATGCCTACTGTGTACTAGACACTGTCCAAGGTGCTAGAAATAAAAAGATGGGCAAGGTCAGTATAGTTCTGCCCTGAGGATGCTTATAGTACACATACACACACGCACACACAGACACACACACACACACGCACACAGACACACACACACACACAGACACACACACACA
>NW_016107426.1:4802289-4805831 GCF_001604975.1 Cebus imitator | reverse complement strand
ACACACATACACACACGCACACAGACACACACACGTGTTCTATGTCTATATCTACTATAGAGCAAAAAACAAAACCCAAATTAGCTACTCACAGAAGTGGTAAGTGTTAGCAAGAAAAGAGAGAGGGTAATCTTAAAAATTATTTGGCAGTAAGCACCCAGTGATCTTTTTAATTAAATTAAACCTTAACATTTTAAATGTTTAATTGAAAATTTAACATATAATCAGGTAACTTTATATCTAAGTAAACTTTTATTTCAGAAAATAACCCAGGGAAAGTAATAATAAAATGTCATATCATAAAGAGGGAAAAGAAAGTATTCACTAAAAGAAAATGATAAATATCACTTAGTTTTTGCTGATAATGTCAATTCCTTTCATTGACAATTTTTCTAAACAACTGTATAAAATCTGCTAAAAGTTTTATTAAAGCTCGAACATCGTATTGGTCACACAGAAATACTCAGGTGGGGCCAGGTGAGGTGGCTCATGCCTGTAATCCCTGTAATCCCAGCAATTTGGGCGGTCAAGATGGGTGGATCACTTGAGGTCAGGAGTTCGAGACCAGCCTGACCAACATGGTGAAACTCTGTCTCTACTAAAAATACAAAAATTAGCCAGGCACGATGGCAGGTGCGTGTAATCCCAGCTATTCTGGAGGCTGAGGCAGGGGAATTGCTTGTACCAGAAGGTGCAAGTTGCAGTGAGCTGAGATGGCCCCACTGCACTCCAGCCTGAGCAACAGAGTGAGACCCCATCTCAAAAAAGAAAAGAAAAGAAAAGAAACAGCCAGGTGGTCTCTTGATCGGAAGTGATTTCAGTTTCATTCGCTCTTTCATTTGTTAAGTTATATTTTGTTGGTGGTATATTTTTCCCTGCCAACCTCTGGCCCATTGAGGTTTATCTGTTACACACACACCTGCCCACATATTTGCCAAGAAACATAAGCCTAGGATGTGAGGTGTTCACCTGCTCGCAGCCACCATGCTGGACCCTCCTGGCTTCCTCCCAGTCATTCTCCTTCCAGACCCATTCCTGCCCGTGCACCTTGACTCCAGGGCCTCCTGGGACCTTCCGTGCTGGCTCTTCGTGCTCCATCTCCTAGTCTCTGAGTGTCCCCTTTCCCTCCTGGCTTTGGCTCTGACTTGCTTCTGGACCACCACGGGAATGTCCTCATCAAGGCAGAGCTTCCTCAGAACCCAAACGCCCAATTCAGCTGTTGCCGAAGACTTCTGACGCATAGGGCAAGACCTCTGAAAGCGTGCTGGTTTGTGAACAATCAGGGCTCCTTGTCTGGGCTGATAAGCTCAGTATGTTCAAACACAAGACTAACAAGACCAAGACCACCGATTTTTTTCCCTAAAAAGTCAGTCAGCTTTGACCTTGCCTGAGGGACTAAAAGTTTTAAGTGTCCATAACTTCCCTTTGACCCCAGTCTGAAGCACATTTGCACTGGTGGTTATAAAATGCCCCTCAGGAGCCAGGTGACAAGCGGAAGTGGGTAGAAGGCAGCTTTTTGTGAGTCGGGGTTTATTGTCAAATACGTGAGCTGATTGCTTATTCAGGAAACTTTCATTTAAAGAAAACCGAAAAGGGAGCTTGCTCACCTCAGAGTGAGAACTTGGAAGCTAGCTGGCCAGGGGTTCCGGTGGGAATCCTCATCACCCTTTCTCTCCATCCCCACTCCCAATTTCCCTGTCTCCTTTCACCCAGGAGTCTACTAGTCTCCGCAACATTGATGACTTCCTAGGGGCTAGCACAAGTTGTTTTGCTTTTAATTGCACATATCTTTCCAAATAAATGTTTGTTAATCTTTTTAAACCATGTTGTAGATCCAGAAAATACATAATTTTAATCCTGGTCAGGTGATTTACAAATGTGGACATGACCATGAAGTTGGGAGACCTCTGTTCTAGCTTCACGGAATGAATATACGTACCTTTTAACAAACGTTGACTCCTTAATTCAACAAGAATTTTGAGGTCCATTCGGTAGAAGCACTGAGCTGACATTAGGGATACAAAGTCAAACAAGACATGGTCTCTGTTGAAATCTGGCTGTGGCCAGGCACAGTGGCTCACGCCTATAATCCCAGCACTTTGGGAGGTTGAGGTGGGCGGATCATGAGGTCAGGAGTTCAAGACCAGCCTGGCCAACATGGTGAAAACCCATCTCTACTAAAAAAATTAAAAACTTAGCCAGGATTGGTGGAGGGCGCCTGTAATCCCAGCTACTCAAGAGGCTGAGGCAGGAGAATCGCTTGAACCCATGAGGTGGAGGTTGCAGTGAGCCGAGCACTCCAGCCCGGGTGACAGAGCAAGACAAAAAAGAAATCTGGCTGTTGAGGAACCAGTAAGCTGCCCGTGCTCCTGGACATCTATCTGCCTGAAGAGATGCGCATGGAGAACCTGCTTTTCTTTAAAAGACAGACCAGTACCTGCAAGAAAGTACCCAGGAGAAATGAGAAAAACAAGCAGGCAGGGACAGCAGTGAGAAGACAGCATGCTGTCAGTCCATCCAGCCCTGTCACACAGCCCAGGAAACGGATTCACCATCCTGAGGAAGACGATGGAGAATTTGAAGAACGCCATGAGAGAAGCACACGGGGCAGGTGTGGGGCCCAGAAAACAAAACGTACGGAGAACTGAGGAGGGGACCATTCTCCCCAACTCTGTCAGAGACTATGGGGTGTCTCTGGAACTCTCACAGCTCAGCAGAGGACACCTGTGCCAGTGAAGCACTGTCATCACAGCTGAGCCAGAGGCAAGGTGACAAGACGGGTTACCGGATTGGGAGAGCATGTGTGCACTTGTTCCTGTTCTAGAAACTGGAAGAGATGGACGGGGAGCTTGTGTCCTACGATCAAGTAAGTGGGCGTAAAGGATCATCGTGATTAGATCCACAGTCTTTAAGACCTTATTTATACTCCAAGGCTGATAAGAGTTTGGGTTCATTTGGATTATATTTAAATTATGCTAAAAGCTATCTCCATGGAGTTTCACCCTTTGACCCTATTTCTGTCCCCAGTGTCACTGGATTTTTTTAAGTCCAAAATATGACCTCTTTAGGGACAAGGACTCCACCTCATATATCTCTGCAGCCACAATTTCTACCATACCTCCTATAATATGGAACAAATGTTGAATGGTCTTCAATTACATCAGGTAACACCTGCTCCACAGGAAAAATACTGTACATGTGTAATTAAAAGTTAACAAATAGCCACTTTTTATACCAAAAAGATAATCTGTTTCTTAGTTTGGTTACATCTCCACCAATTGACTTTCCTCAAAAATTATGAAAATGTGGCACATATATACCATGGAATATTATGCAGCCATCAAAAACAATGAGTTCGTGTCCTTTGTAGGGACGTGGATGAATCTGGAAACCATCATTCTCAGCAAACTGACACAAGAACAGAAAATCAAACACCAAATGTTCTCACTCATAGGCGGATGTTGAACAATGAGAACACATGGACACAGGGAGGGGAGCATCACACACTGGGGTCTGTTGGGGGGAAATAGGGGAGGGACAGC
>NW_016107426.1:4778046-4794709 GCF_001604975.1 Cebus imitator | reverse complement strand
CAAATCACACTGCCACGTGTGTACCTATGCAACAATCTTGCATGTTCTTCACATGTACCCCAAAACCAAAAATGCAATAAAATAAATAAATGGGGGGGAAAAAAAAAGAAAGCAATGAAGAGGCCTGTCCTAAATCCAGAGGCTCCTCTGCTAGTCCTGCACTGATCATTGTCATTGTTCTACCTTTACTATTATCTTTTGTCTGGGAACAACAGACCACAAAATGCTAAGAATTAAAGGAAAAATTTGAGATCATCTAATCCAATGCTCTCATTTTTCAGAGTACCTAAAAGTCCTTATTGCTTTAAACTCTAGGGCTCTAAAAATTTGTGATTCTATGAATGAAAAGATTTAGTTTTATATAGGTTTTGCAGCATCTGCATGAAAGGAACTATTTAAACAGATTGCTAAAACTGCTGAGATTCATATCTGAACAAAATCTTTCAGGTCTCAAAATAATGTCCATGGTACCAAGTATCAATAGAACTGTAGGGTCAAAAGGCATGAACATCTTAAATTTTAGTGCATATTGTCAAGGGCCCTCCCAAAAAGGTTGCAACAATTTACACAGCTAAAGGCAAGCTCTTATCTTATTTTATCTGACCTGTCCTACATATGAGAGGAAATAAAAGACTCTGACATCAAGTTAATAGCTAACAGGCAAAACCAGAAGTACACCAAATTTGTAAACATAAATAAACTTCTTCATATGTCCCCATTCGCACCCCAACAGAAACTCATGTGTCCAGGAAAGATGGGCAATGCCCCACATTGCTTTTCTAGAGAAGCAAGAGAAGGACATGGGAAATGCTGAAATTCAGAGTTACTAAAGCAACTACTGGGAGTGAGATATTAAAAATAAACCATTTTTTTTTTACTATCTATTCTGTGAAAATACATGTGTGCAAAAAATATATGAATAAGGAAGGTCATTGAAGCATATTGTGCAATTTTTAAAAAATTGCCTACAGGTTTTTTACTGGGGACTGAGTAAATACATTCTTGAGAAAGCGCTGCAGCCATCAAAAAGATAACCTTGTCAAGGAAAGATGTTTCCAGTAGATGACTGTTTAAAAAAAAAATTAAAGCAAGTGACAGGTCAGTTTGAAGACTATGACCTACTTGCCTATGGATGCGACTGTGTGAGTGTATTTGAGTTCGCGCACATGGTTACAAAGAAAACGGCCTAGAGTGACACACAGCAGGTTACCGTAAGGGGTGGCCTCTCAAGAGGGTAGCAGGGAGGAAGTGGGGAAGCTGCACTGAGGGGCCTTTACATTTCAGCTCTATATACTTACATAAACTTTTGCATATAATTTACTTGTATACATATTGTATACGTATGGCTCGTTTTTAAGTATGTATTGCTTCTGTACTTTTTTCTTAGTGCCATTAGATGAAATGACCAGATTCTTCCTACCCAAGAGGACGGAAGAAGTGGGTACAGTGGAAGCTCTTGTTTTTCGTGGGAACGTGGGCCTCAGATTTGCACAAGTGCTGTCGGGTCAGCACCAAAGTGCTGCCTGATTAAAATGCGTTTGTGAGCTGCCATTGATTGTATAATCTAGCTCTCAATGGGATTCAAATACACCACAGCTTGACTCAATTCCATTTTATAGGATATAATTTCACCCTAAGCCAGGAATCCAGGCACCCCTGGAAAAATGATATTTATTAGGCATCTGCGCCTGAGAGTCTGTGCCATGAAGCAAATGCTGCACTAGAATGAGCAGGAGATAAGGAATTATTTTTAAAAGCACATATTGATTTCAAATGGCAGAAAATCTTCCCCCTAGAAGAGAACAAGGTAAACCATAGCACTGTCTACAGTGGAAATTATCTCTCTTCAAAATGTTTTTTCGGAAAACTCTCTCAGACTAAATGCCTCACCAATGTCTACGCTTCCCCGTGTCTTCTAGAACCTGATGCCCTTCGCAGGTCCAGATGCGGAAGCAGCAGCGGCCTGAGGCTGAGGAGCCCAGCTCACCACAGCAGGCGGCTGGTGCAGCGCCTCAGGAAACACAAATCCAGAAGCCCTTACTCTCAATCTGGAAATCCAAAAATGCTCTAGATAGACAGGTGGCTTTTTTTCTGTAATAACTTACCTCCCTCCAGACACTGACCAGACCTGAATCCATGTTACAAAATCCAATCTAAACCGATGTGAATTCATTTGCAGGCTTTATTTCAGATCTTGTAAATATTCAGGATGTTTTAAAAGATTAATATGTTCATAGTATGATGAAGTATTAGCCATCTTGACTCCCTGAGAACATTATATTAATTCAGCATATTCACGGTTCTATCTTTCTAAAGTTAAAACACCATGAATTTTAAAACACATCTGGCCCTAAGAATTTCAAATAAAGAATGAGGACCTGCATATGCTATAGTCAATGAAGGTTTGGAATAAATGAGAATTAAGAGCCCCCAAAATCAGGAGCAAGGTAGGTCTAGAGAACACACACACCCATATGCACGTGTGCACGCGCGCACACACACACACACAGAACCTTGTTAAGGGCTAATAAATAATACCCTCATTACCTAGAGAAATAAAGTGACTTATTGAGAAAAAGCAGAAGCAAGTGAAACTATGGCATGTCATAGTTTACATATGTTACATATACATGTCATGGTTACATGTTACGTGTGTGTGTAATGTATAAATGTGTTTAATGTAACATGTGCAAATGTGCATATATATATATATACACTTTATTAAGAATATATTAAAAACTCTCACAGAAATAAAAGGCAAATGGTCCAGTAAAAAACTGACAAAAGATTTCAATAAGCACTTCACAATTGAGTGTATTATGAATGGCCAAAAAGCACATGAAAAGGTAGCCAATATCAATAGTTATTAGGAAAATAATGATTTAAATGACAATGTGATACCACTACACAGCCACTAGGTACTTAAAATAAAGAAGACTGGGCCAGGCACGGTAGCTCATGCCTGTAATCCCAGCACTTTGGGAGGCCAAGGCAGGTGGATCACCTTAGGTCAGAAGTTCAAGACCAGCCGAGCCAAAAAACTTCATCTCTACCAAAAATATAAAAATTAGCCAGGCATGGTGGTGGGTGCCTGTAATCTCAGTTACTTGGGAGCCTGAGGCGGGAGAATTGCTGGAACCCAGGAGATGGAGGTTGTAGTGAGCCAAGATCACAGTAGTGCACTCCAGCCTGGGTGACAACATGAAACTCTGTCTCAAAATATTAATTAATTAATTAATTAATAATAAAGACCTGCCAGGTGCAGTGACTCATACGTGTATTTCCAGCACTCTGAAAGGCTGAGGCAGGAGGCTTGCTTGAGGCCAGCTTGAGCAACATAGTGAGACACTGTCTCTACAAAAAAAAAAAAAAAGATCTTTTTAAATAAAAATAAAATTAGCCAGGCATGGTGGCATGTGCCTGTAGTCCCAGCTATTGGGGAGGCTGAGGTATGAGGGGTCCTTGTGCCAGGAGTTCTAGGGTACGGTGAGTTATCATCACACCACTGCACTCCAGCCTGGGCAGCACAGAGAGATCCCATCTCTAAAACATAAACGAAAATGAAATAAAAAGACTGACGAGAACAAGAGCTAGTGAATACACAGAGAAACTGGAACGCACATACATTGCTGGTAGGCATGTAAAACGAAACGATGACTCTGGAAAATTTCGGCAGTTCTTTTTAAAAGTTAAATATATACTTACAAGCTCCGGTAATTCCACTCCTAGGTACCCACCCATACACAAACTTGTACACAAGTGTTTGTGGCGTCATTATTCACAGTAGACATAAACTGGAAATAATTCAAACGAACAAACAATATATGGTATGTCTCTGTAATGCAACACAGCTCAGCAATAACTGACCTATCCAACAACCTGACTGAGCCTCAAAAAAACATTTTCCTAAGGAAAAGAAGCCAGACACAATATGTAGTCTTACAAATTGTGGTTCTATTTATATGAACTTTCTAGATACATCAAACAACTGTAGAGACAGAAAGTCTACTGGTGGTTGCCTAGATCTTGCCTGGGTGAACGTTGGCTGTAAGCAGGTGTAAGGGAACGTTTTGAGGTCATGGAAATGCTCTAAAACTGAGTTGTGGTGACAGTTGCACAAGGGCACAAACTTATTAGAAACCAGACTGTTTTCAAAAATCACTTGTTGTGTTCGTATTTGATACTATCTCTTTGGGGCAGCCTACAGATCAAGAAGAACCTGTTTTAGGAAGTATGGGTTGAGGCGGCCTGAGGTTAGAAACAATCGCTGAGTGGCTAACAGCAGAGTCAGTGCATGAGCGCCATTCCGTGTTCATCGCAGCATTGCTTGCCATGGAGAAGCTAGAAATCGCCTGATGTCCATCATCCGTGTCAGCCGCCAGTCTGTACATCAACAGAGCAATAGATAAGCAAGATGAAATTCATCCATCTTATGAAAGACTATACAGATGCCGCTCTCAAAAACAATGAAAAGATCCCCAAGCTAAGTTGCCAAGTGAAAAAAAAAAAGCAAAGTCATAGGACAGTAGTGAACAGTATGATTTAAATCTCACATACACACTAAATTACAGAAGGCTTACCTCTGGAGAAGATAGACAACGAAGGTGGAAGCGAGCTTTTTAAAAAGCATGTTCTTCTTTAGCGTTTAAATTTTTCACAACAGGTACTGCTTCTGCAGGTTAAACAATGTTTTACGCACTCTTGTTAGCACTTGACTAAATATCATTTTCCCAGCGATTCCTGCTGTTGGAGAAGCCATTTGCCTTAAAAGGAGACCAAAGTACATTCCTTTGAAGCATACTTAAAAAAAAAAAAAGACATATCAGCTGGCAGTTTGATGTCTTTGCAGCTTAATAGCAATGATGATAAGGACTATATTCTTCAGGCACATGGTTTTCCACTGTGACAACCCTACGAGGTAACGCTGCCATCCCTGTTTTGGAGGAGACTCTGAGCCTCCAAAGGTCAAGTCACCTGTCCAACGCCACCCAAGTAGGCAGGGTGGGAGTGAGGTCTCTAATTTTAAATCTGTTACGTTTATTCAGCTGCCCACCTCATTGAGGATGACGATAAACCTCATGGTGACCCTAGGGCACTGCAGGATCCTGAAGGTCTTATGAATCATCAAAGAAACATTTAATTCTATTTAGTGAAGTTTGGATTTTACGCATACTTAATTGTGTTTATAATCCCTGGAAAAATGTTCAGCCACGGATAGCATACACCAGCACCCTTGTTAGGAAGCTGATTAACCAGAATGCCTCCGGCCAAGCCAAAACATGAAGACCTTACTCTAAGTCAATCCCTTTCATGATTTGAGTCTTCACTTCACTCTGAAAGAGAAGATGCCTTGTCTGCCCTGCCTCACCTCAGAAGGTCCTCAATTCTCTTTTCCCTAAAACACAGGTCAGGCTCCAGCCTTCCCACAGCCTTAGGGCAGAAGGGTCAAGTGAGGGTTGCCTGAGCCACTCCCAGCAGAAGCCTGAGGGTGTTTTGTCCTCCTCGGTCCCACTCCTGCTGTTGGGGCACCAGTGATCTCCTGGTCACCATGCTCTCACTCTGTCTGGGCGTTCCCACGGCCTGGGAGTGGGAATGCCCAGAACAAAAGGGAAGAGAATGAGTAAAAGAAAGCAAGTCTGAGCTTAGGCTGAAGGCCGGCTGCCACACAGCTTTCAGCTTGGGAGGGGGCCTCTTCAGGACAACACCAAACTATCCCAGTGAGAGGAGTGCTTTGCTTTTTTTTTTTTTGAGATAGAGTCTCACTCTGTTTCCCCGGCTGGAGTGCAGTGGCGCGATCTCAGCTCCCTGCAACCTCCTTCTCCCAGGTTCAAGCAATTCTCCTGCCTCAGCCTCCCGAGTAGCTGACATTATAGATGCCTGCCACCACGCCCAGCTGATTTTTGTATTTTTAGTAGAGACAGTGTTTCACCATGCTGGCCAGGCTGGTCCTGAACTTCTGATGTCAGGTGATTCACCCATCTCAGCCTCCTAAAGTGCTGGGATTACAGGCGTGAGCCAATGCACCCAGCGAGGAATGCTTTTTACAGGCGAATTAACCTAGTGACGCGGGTAAAAACAGACCTGAGTTTTAAATGCAGAGATAAAGAGATAAAGCTCTAAGACTAGGAATCAGGTAGTCATGCTGGAAATAGTGAAAGCCCATTTTGAAACCATTTTGAACCAGAAAGACATGAGCTCAAAACTCAGCCTGGACTCTTACTAGCTGGGTAATTGAGGATGAGTGAACCTGTCTGCCTCAAGTTCTGTGTCTATAAGATGAAGGTGGGAACAGTAGCTACCTTGATAGTGTGATTTAAAAATAACCTATGCAAAGCACCTAGTATCATTGCTGGCACCGAGTCACCACTGTTTTGTCTGTCCCGAGGAGCACTAAAACAGAGCCTGGATTACCCAGGTGCTGAGCCAGGTGTCCGCCGTAGAAGTCATTAACCACAACGGTGAAACGGAAGAAGCACAATTCCTACCCTTACGTTATTTCTTCTTAAAGGCCTAAAAAAAACTCTATTGGTAAAAATAACACATGCTCTTTGTGAGCCGGGAAGTGCAGGAAAACAAAGAAAACTATCAACTATAATCATACAATGCAGCTGTGAGTGGTTCACTGAATTCAGATCTTTTATCTATAGATATTCCTCTTTATGTAAGTGAAACTCATCGCTGCATGCTAAACCGCCAGTTTCACTTAACATGTTAACAACCACCAATCTCCCAGGCCAATGGCTCTTTCCAGGGCTTCAAGCTTGTGGCTCTGGCCCTGCAATTGCAGACAAAACCACGTTTTATTCAGCCCACATTCTAGAACCCCCGAAGGGGAAAGAGTTCCAGAGAAGCCAGTAGTCACCCCTCTTCAATTCCCTTAACCCCGTGATTTTCAGAGTTCAAGGTTATTGAGACATGTTTCTTTCATTGGCTCTTGATGATATCCCAGTGGGAGGAAGACATGGGGGGAGAAAGACTTCATTCCTCTGTGATCCCCATTTCTGCATCTGACCAAAAGGCTGAAAATGTAAAGTGGGGGTGGGAGATGATGTCCATGGAGCAGCTAAAGTGGAAAAGCAAAGCTCCTCTCAACACCTGCAGTTCATGCAGTGGCTCACCTGAAACGGGGCAGGGCCAGGAGGTCCAGGTGACAGAACACATATGCCTCTGAAAGCCTTGACCTCTTAGGGAGAAACTCTCTCAGGCTGGGCGAATCGTAGGAAGTCTTCCAGGAGAATGCAGCCATAAAATTCTTGTGGATTGTGTAAAAAATGATAACAAAGAGTAGAAAATTCAATAAAAGTTTAAAATTGACAGTATCAGCCGGGCACGGTGGCTCACTTTGGGAGGCCGAGGTGGGTGGATCACCTGAGATCAGGAGTTCAAGACCAGCCTGATCAACATGGTGAAACCCTGTCTCTACTAATAATATAAAAAAATTAGCCAGGCATGGTGGCAGGTGCCTGAAATCCCAGCTACTCGGGAGGCTGAGGCCGGAGAATCTCTTGAACTCGGGAGGCAGAGGTTGCAGTGAGCCGAGATTGTACCATTGCACTCCAGCCTGGGCAACAAGAGCAGAACTCTGTCTCAAAGATAAATAAATAAATAATAAAACTGACAGTATCTTTGACACACCCATTGCCTGGAAACCCCAGAAGCCCTTTTGGTGCTGATCTTTGTGGGGAGTGGTAAAGTTGGGGCAGTGGTAGTTGTATTTTTGTTGAAAAAATAATAGCTGTGGAGACTGGTTGAAATAATAACCGTGGAATCCCTTATCCTTTCATCGTGTCTTGGACCAAACATGAAGCCAAAACCCCACCATCTCACTTAACATCTCTGATGTATGTTAAAACACCAGATTCAGAAGCAGTCAAGAAGGGGGTACTGCTGAAGGTCAGCAGTTTATAACTGGCAGCAAACTTTTATCCACCTGCTACTTGAAGGGAACCGAAAGGTTGGTGGAGGCTCAGTGAGTCATGTTGCACTGAGAGCCAGCATGGATAATTCAGGGAGAATTAGACTTCAGTGCAGGGTAGTGTGGCTGGGGACACAGCGCCTGTCAAGCCAGACACCTGACCCCTCACTTCTCACCCCCTTCACTTGGTGTTCACTGCACTTGGCCGAAGGGCAAAGATGACATTGGGAGAAAATGATCTTCATTGCATAGAAAACTCTTCTCTCCTGGGTTGAGCAGAGTAACAGAATTAGCCTGCCTAGAATATTAACTCATCAGTCCATGTTATATTGATTCTCAGTTTCCAGAAGGACCAGGGTAGGGATGAGCTCAAGGTTATTGAGACCTATTTCTCCAGTTGGCTCTTGATGATGTCCCAGCAGGAGGAGGACCTAGGGGGAGAAAGACTTCATTCTTCTCTGATCCCTGGTTCTGCCTCTGACCATCTATCCAAAAACTCTCTTAACCTTGTCATTCTTTTGCATCTTTCATTTCACAGCAAATTCTCTATACTAAGATAGAAGCAATAGTGAACCAAGATGAAGGTATTCATCTCAGGCAGTGAAATGTAGACACATATGTTATACAAATGGCCACAGTGACAAAATTAATTTACTAACTGGTATCTCGCTACCTCAGAAATGTCACTTCCCTCCAGAATATGACTTCACACTAGATAC
The DNA here is from genome assembly GCF_001604975.1 of Cebus imitator. Taxonomy (NCBI): domain Eukaryota; kingdom Metazoa; phylum Chordata; class Mammalia; order Primates; family Cebidae; genus Cebus; species Cebus imitator. The sequence continues at coordinate 4,786,075 of NW_016107426.1, read as the reverse complement.
AGTTCTTACTCCAAGTCTGGAGACTTGCCTTTCGGCTTCAGTCTTTCATTTGTTGTTGATGGTCTTGGATTTCTCTCCAAGACTTGGGAAGCCCAGTGATGGCTCTCCTTACGGGAGGCCATCTTGGAGGAATATGGCAACAAGATAGCTGTGATTGGGATGGGGCTTCTGTATTACTCTCTCTAGATAGTCAGGTCCACTCATAGCAACTTCTAGAAAGCTAGAGAAGGCACTGAAAAACTTAAACACAATGGTTACAATAGGTGGCATACCAAAGTTATCCACTGGTGCAGACAGAATCAGGGCACACCTTAACTCTTAGCAATTTTTCTTGCACCCAGTGTCTCTCCCTCCAACTACCTAAATTTGGTCTTTAAGGCTCTTCAATGAAGCCTCCTTTAAGCCCCTTCTAGCCACCTCTCCAGAAACCCCTTCTCCTTCTGAGTTACAAGTGGCCTTATTGTTGGTACTGTTTAAGAATGCCACTGCCCCGTACTGTTGGTCACTGCGCCCCATGCTTTCACGTGGATTAGTCACTCTTTAAAATTTAGAAGCTTTTATTTTCATTCTGAAAAATCCCCACAGCATGCAGAGCAGAGCCGAATAATGCGATGCTCGCTGCGACCTCAGAGCCCTGTGGGGAGCACTGCCCGGCTCCTGACCTCCAGCAGGCCCACGCTGTCTGTCCTTACCCCTCCCTGTATTTCCCTGCCTTCCACCTCCTCCTCTCCGGTCCCAACACCACTCTCCACACAGGACCCAACAGGGAAACACACTTTTTCTTCCAGTGCCCAGTTCTCAAATGGCTGGGGACCCAATAGGGTATTTGGCTTTTTTTGTTTTTCTGTTTTACTTCGTAACTCTCTCATTCCCAAGACACACAGCCCTCTCAGAGGGGCTCTCAGAGTCCAGTTAAGTTCCAATGCCTGCCATAAGAAACACCACAACTTGGCCGGGCACGGTGGCTCACACCTGTAATCCCAGGACTTTGGGAGGCTGGGGTGTGTAAATCTCCTGAGGTCAGGAGTTCAAAACCAGCCTGGTCAACATGGTGAAACTCTATCTCTATTAAAAATACAAAAATTAGCCAGGTGTGGTGGCAGGTGCCTATAATCCCAGCTAGTAGGAGAATCGCTTGAACCAGGAAGGCAGAGGTTGCAATGAGCCGAGATGGCACCACTGCACTCCAGCCTGGGCTACAGAGCGAGACTCCGCCTCAAAAAAAGAAACACCGCATCTTTCTAGAGTGCAATTCCTGCAGCTGAATCTAGTCTACGGTGCAGTGAATCTAGTCTAAGTTAAGCAAACTCCTTACTTTGCGTGATTTTTCCCTCAGGAATCTGCCTTTCATCAGTGTTGCCCCAGCCCAGTCTATCGGTTACAACTGCCAAGGTCTGAATCCCAACGGCCAAGAGGGTTCAGATTCTCTCCCCTGGGGCTCCTGGGCACCAGGCCAGGGACATGGTGAGACGTCAGTTTACTCGCCTGGACATTCTGTGGCAGTTACATGGAGTTATATGCTGCTTCTTTACTTCTCAGAGCACAGAGAGCACCTTTTGTGGGGGGACCTAAGTCCTCGAGCCAATGAGCCGGAATCTTGGTAATGACATAATGTAGATCTGCTGACCAAGAAATGAAGACGTTCCTGGGAAATTAGGGGAAATAGCTTTCCAGTGAGGGCTGCAAAAGTCACATACAAGGCAACACTTGGCTGAACACCTTTTTAACAAAAAGATTTGCCCTGTTCTAAAGCTTCGGGCTAATACTAGAAAGTTTTGTTTGAAAGGTGCATTGGGAGATTCTTATTCGCATTTTGTTGCTTGTTAATGTCTTTCTGGCAAGAACACATTTTCTTCCTTCACATTGTCCTCTGTGTGTGTGTGTGTGTGTGTGTGTGTGTGTGTGTGTGAGAGAGAGAGAGAGAGACTTTGAGAGACAGTGTCTTTTTTTTTTTAATTTGAGGCAGTCTTGCTCCATCACCCAGGCTGCGGTGCAGTGGCGTGATCTCAGCTCCGTGCAACCTCCGCCTTCCAGGTTTAAGCGATTCTCCTGCCTCAGCCTCCCAAAAGTGCCGGGATTTCAGGCGTGAGTCAACACACCCGGCCAAGAGACAGTGTCAGTTCTAACAACTCACATGCATTTCTGGTCATCCGCCCCTCACAGGTTGCTTTGAACAACTTGGGTTTTCCCCTGGTGATGATGCACTGAAGGCTCTAACAGTAACCAGCCTCCCAGATGTTATTGCTGAATAATTTCTTCTTGGTGGCTTCATAATAAGAATATATAAAAAAGAATCTATTGTTCTGGTTGGCTCTTTTGAGATTCCTAGTATCTCATTACGTCAGGGGAGTCTTTGTTTCCTCAAGGTAAAAAAAACAAAAACCAGAAACCCACATATTACTGGCCTTTTTATTTAGCTGTCACAATACCAGCCGTGGGAGAGTCGCTGTGTGGGGGAACAATGGTAACACGGATCACTTCACATTGAAATGTGGCACCTAATTATTGTTTTTAGGGGTAGTTTAATGAGTGGTACTTGTAGGTGATTAAACACATTTGGGTTTGGAAGCCCAATGGGTTGAGAAGCAAGCCACCCTCCTTACAACGGCGTGGAGAGAGAGAGAGGGTTTGGGTGCTGCATTACCCTCAAGGGCCCCATCCCTCCCCACCCACAGCGCCTTTTCATGGAGTGTAACAATGGCTGAAGATGCCTGAGAAACCACCCCGCCAAACGAACTCATTCAAAAAGACATCCTGGATTCTCTGTGTACCGTCATGGGTTTAGCTCAGCAGCCACTGAGAACAAAAAAGATGTAAGTATATTTACAGTTGATGATGCTAAATTAAAAGGGCCTAAAAATACCAGAGTATGAGCTCCCTACCCTAGATCATGTATTGTACCAAATATGAGGAGGAAGATAATCACCCCCCATCCCTCGGGAAAGTTCACCACACACTTCTGTTCCCCTTGTACACGTAGCAGAAAAGCACACTGGTGTGTGGAAATTTAGTCACGAACAGATTCTAGTGTGAACATGGATGGAAATGACTACTTCTGCCCAGTGTGGAGACATTGACGGAAAGGGAGGAAAAGTCTCCATAGAGGAAGGGGCATTTGAGCTTGGCTTTTAAAGGAGGAGGGGGAGTTCGACCGTTGGAGAAGAGAATGGAGCCTCCGGCAGACGAAACACAAAATAGCAATGGGACATGAAAGGGGCGACCAGATCTGCACGGCAGTTCCAACCCGACCCACGCAACGGCAAGCCTGTGTTCATGCTCCCTTACGATTTCAGTCGCTCGATGTAAAGATCACACGTATTAAGCTTCTTCAATCTAGCCAGATCTTGAAAATCAAGTTTGCAACTGCATAAACACCGCCTCCTAATTCCATTGCCTAAATCTTTAGCTCAAATAACGAATATCAACTTAAAGGGCAACTTAGAGAAAGGTGACTGACGAAGTGAAAAGAGAGGGGTTCAGAAGCAGAGCGTGCTTCCTCACCATTATTCCATTTGCTCTAATGGCACAGTCCCCAGCACTAGGACTTCAAAGACAAATTCGACATGGCTTCTCCCTGCCAGGAGCCCACAAATAAGGGAATGAAAACACAATGGCTAAGAAGCAAGACACGCATTTACGTAGCGGATGCTGAAGGACTGCAGCGGGTTAATGACAATGTTTTCATCAGTCTGGGGCAAAATTAGCAAACTTATTCTCAGGGTTTTTGTTTGTTCTTGAGACAGAGTTTCGCTCTTGTTGCCCAGGCTGGAGTGCAGTGGCGTGATCTCAGCTCACTGCAACCCCTGCCTCCCAGGTTCAAGGGTTTCTCCTGCCTCAGCCTCCCGAGTAGCTGGGACTACAGGCGTGGGCCACCATGCCTGGCTAACTTATTCTCAGTTTTATCCTTCTTATACAGAATATATCCTCTGCAATTGCTATGTGTCATTTTACATTTCTAAAGTGACATAGGGCTTGCACATCTCAAATTGAATTTTAATTTTTAGAAAAGTAAATGCATTTACATTTTCTACATTAAAATATCATTCCTCCTCTGACATGGTAGTAGATGGTGATTAGGTGATTTAAATGGCTTTACTAATATGTCACCTCCTTGCCGTTTCACAAAAGATATTTACTAGTTCCTGTAAGTGCAAAACGTATGAAAACTTGCAGTCTGCACCACACCAAACAAAATGTTTCACTAAATGCTTTTAAACTGTGTTTACTAATGATTTTGGAAATATTTAAATTCAGCCATGAAAATAGATCCTCTTGAACACAGATTTAATAGACTAGCTGTTAGTTATTAACAGGCTAGAAATATAATTGCAAAAACTGCCAAACCAGAATTTAAAATAATGATTGTAAGACCCACAAAGAGAGAGAAAAAGCAGATTACAAAATATTTTGTTTACTGTATGATACGTGTCTAATATATATTTTTCACGTATATTCACATATATTCACATATATAAAGGAAAAGAACTGAATGGATATTTATATATATATACACATATGTACATATATGTGTGTGATTATTACATGATTTTTCCCTTTATAGATCTATATTTTGAAATTTTTGTATTATGAATCTATATTTTTCTAAGAAAAAATATGTATTTATTTTTAAAGAAAAAGAAATACATATTGATTTTTAGAGAAAGTACTTATTTAAAAAGCACCATCAATGTTTTTTAAAATAAAATTTTAACCCAACAATTTTTCTTACAAGACTCTGTGCTAAGGAAACAAGAACCAGAAATAAAATTTGAATGTAAGATTTGTGAATTCACTCAATAAGTATTTACAGAGCCCGCACTGTGTCAGGCACTGTATGGGGCAGGGGGATTTCAGCTATGAAAAAAAACAACAACAGTCCTCTGAGAACTCAAGATCAGTGATTCCTAATCTACAACAGGATCACCTGGGGGGTCCTTTTAAAAGCCACCTCTGGGGGCTCACGCCTGTAATTCCAGCACTTTAGGAGGCTGAGGTGGGCGGATCACAAGGTCAGGAGTTCCAGACCAGCCTGACCAACATGGTGAAAACCTGTCTCTACTAAAAATACAAAAATTAGCCGGACATGGTGGCATGCATCTGTAGTCCCAGCTACTTGAAAGGCTGAGGCAGGAGAATCCCTCGAACCTGGGAGGCAAAGGTTGCAATGAACTGAGATCACACCACTGCGCTCTAGCCTGGAACAGAGAGAGACTTCGTCTCAAAAAAAAAAAAAACATTGTGGAGCCTATACGTCAGCACTGTTCACAGTGTGAACAGGGCACAGTGCCTTCCCACTAGAATTCACAAACGAGTAACTAGGCACTCAGGAATCTGCACAAAGCTAGAAAGTGGCAGAGTCAGGATTTGAACCCAGGTCCTTCTGCTTTCAGAACTCCTGCTCTTTTCCCTGGAGCACTGTTGGACCTAGCCAGGTGTCAATCTATATTAGACTATTTTAGGTCTCAGCTGGGCCCCTCGAGGCAGGGATGAAAGGAGGTCACACTGTTCAGGCTTTATCTCCAGCTCTTCCATTGTAACCACCACCTGCCATCACACAACACATCTATACATCGGGAGTGACACAGGGTCTCCACCTCTCATCAGAGAGTGGGGAGAGTTTAAGGATAAAAATAAAATGACTTTATCGGAGATGTCCTTTCCTATGTCACTCCAGTGCTCAAAACTGTTTCAAGGATTCCCCACTGCCTACTGCCATGGTCAGCCCCATATCCAAGATGCTTCACGGCGTCCCAGGGCCCCCCTCCACCCTTCCCACAATGCCTTGCCCTTCTTCCCCTCCAGTCACTGGGCTACACATATTTATTGGCTCCATGGCTTTGGGCAGCTTGCTTAATACATTGAAGTCCCACTTCCTCATCTATGCAAAAAGAATAGTATTATCTTATCAGAATCTATTAAGGATTAAATAAAATGTTTCCCAAAGGGCACTTAGCAGAGTGCTAGCCCATAGTATTAATAAAGCAATCAGTAATGTTAATTTATTGCTATTATTACGGTTATGGCTGCTGTCTTTTACTTTTTGCCTTCTCTTTTCCATATCATTATTCATATTTTTCCCTTTCTAAGTTGCCTCTTTTTTTTCTGAGACAGAGTCTTGCTTTGTCACCCAGGCTGGGGTGCAGTGTTGCCATCTCAGCTCACTGCAACCTCTGCCTCCCGAGTTCAAGTGATTCTCCTGCCTTAGCCTCCAGAATGGCTGGGATTACAGGCGCATGCCACCACATCTGGCTAATTTTTGTATTTTGAGCAGAGACGGGGTTTTACCACATTTGCCAGGCTGCTCTCGAACTCCTGATCTCGTGATCCACCTGCCTCGGCCTCCCAAAGTGCTGGGATTACAGGTGTGAGCCACTGTGCCCAACCTGAGTCGCTTTTCTTTTTTTCTTTTTTTTTTTTTGAGACGGAGTTTTGCTCTTGTTACCCAGGCTGGAGTGCAACGGCACAATCTCGGCTCACCGCAACCTCCACCTCCTGGGTTCAGGCAATTCTCCTGCCTCAGCCTCCTGAGTAGCTGGGATTACAGGCACGCGCCACCATGCCCAGCTAATGTTTTGTATTTTTAGTAGAGACGGGGTTTCACCATGTTGACCAGGATGGTCTCGATCTCTTGACCTCGTGATCCACCCGCCTCGGCCTCCCAAAGTGCTGGGATTATAGGCGTGAGCCACCGAGCCCGGCCTCTGAGTCGCTTTTCATCTTCCTCCTCTTCTTCCTCCTCATAACCTAAACTGAAACTATTCAAATCCCAGGTTCTTCCTAAAAGCCCTAGAGGGCAATCCTAGCCCACAGCAAATACTCTCTCCTCTGAACCCTTTCTGTAGAAATTCAATTTTGCACTGATAGTTGCAAGATAACCTATGGTTAAATGTTCATTCTTGGGTGTAAAGCTACCTGAATGCAAGTCCCTGCTCTATTCCTCGCTAGCTACAGGTAAGTGTCTCTGCCCAGAGTTGGCATCCCATCATATGATGCTGTCCTGCAGACAGACCATGAGACTCATGCCTGCTAGCCCCACATTGGAGCGTGCTGTGCATTGTAGCTGCACTGTCAAGAGTCCAGCCCCTAACCCTGATGTGGGTTACCAGGCATTCGAGGGGTTGGGCTGCCCAGGCTTAGCGAGGATAGATATTCAGTGGCTGGGAATCCCAGGCAAAAACAGTTATCCTGTCGTTTACTTGGATAAGTCTCACTCTGTCACCCAGGCTGGAGTGCAGTGGCACAATCTCAGCTCACTACAACCTCCACCTCCTGGGTTCAAGTGATTCTCCTGCCTCAGCCTCCCGAGTAGCTGGGATTGCAGATGTGTGTCACACCTGGCTAATTTTTGTATTTTTGGTAGAGATGGGGGTTTCACCATGTTGGCCAGGCCGGTCTCGAACTTCTGACCTCAGGTGATCTGCCTGCCTCAGCCTCCCAAAACAGTCATCAGTCTTTTTGAATCACATAATCAAAAGCCAGTCTCAAACATTCAGTGCCAATGTAACACACGGTTCCAAACCGAAAACTTTTGTATTATAATAAAGTAGCTTCAATCAGCTTTACAGCAAAGGCCTACTTCCTTTTATTAATTTAGAGGATAGTCTTATGATCAAAGAATGCAAGATTTATTTAAAAGTAATTTCTGTCTGAAAAGGCATAGGCCCCAGATGGGAATTGATCATGTTCCCTACTAAGATACGTGTGTTTATGTCTTGCCTAAAGCCGTATGCCTGTAATAGGTATGCAAAACATGATAGTCATTAATTTATCAGTTAAAAAAATGAGGTTTTTTTGGAAAAAGATAGCAAAGTCGACATCTTCAACCCAATAATTCTACTTGTTGGAAATTTCTGCTAAAAATAGACTCTAATCCATGTGGGAGTGATATGGTTTGGATACTTGTCCCCTCCAAATCTCATGTTGAAACATAATCCCAGCTGGGCGTGGTGGCTCACACCTGTAATCCCAGAACTTTGGGAGGCCAAGGTGGGTGCATCACCTGAGGTCAGGAGTTCGAGACCAGGCTGGC
>NW_016107426.1:4772972-4777906 GCF_001604975.1 Cebus imitator | reverse complement strand
AAAAAAAAAAAAAAATTAATTAAAAAAAAAAAAAAAAAGAAAAGAAAGAAAGAAACATAATCCCTAGTGTTGGAGATGGGGCCTGATGAAAAGTGTTTAGATCATGGGGTGGGAATCCGTCATGAATGGCTTAGCACTATCCCCTTAGTGATGAGTGAGTTCACAGAGGTCTGGTTGCTTTACAAGTGTCCAGCACCTACCCTCTCTCTGTCTCTCTCTTGCTCCTACTCTCACCATGTGATGTACCTGCTCCCATTTCACCTTATGTCTGCCATGAGTGAAAGCTCCCTGAGGCCTCCCCAGAAGCCAAGCAGATGCCAGTGCCATGCTTCCTGTATAGTCTGCAGAACCATGAGCCTGTTGAGCCTCTTCTCTTTATGAATTAGCCAGGTTCAGATGCTTCCTTATAGCAACTCAAGAACAGCCTAACACAGGGTGGGGAGTTCAAAATTTAACAGAAATGAAAGATACAGCCAGGCACGGTGACTCACGCCTGTAATCCCAACACTTTGGGAGGCCAAGACGTGTGGATCACAAGGTCAAGAGATTGAGACCATCCTGACCAACATGGCGAAACCCCATGTCTACAAAATACAAAAAAAAAAAAAAAAAAAAAAACAGCCTTAAAGCCCATCAATAGAAGAATGAGTAAATGAATTATATTTCTAGTTGTGTTCATATTTAAAGCCTCCAAAAAAGGTATATTTGTATGTAAATGTGACAAAAAGAAATTCAAAAGATACAGAGCAAACTTCTGACATTAGCCAGTTACCTCTAAAAATGAGAGAGAGTGCAGGAATGTGTCTATGTACATAGGGGAGCAGGGAAGGATGGTGATGGAAGCATTGTTAAATCTTTTACAATTATATTCTACTTGTGTATTACCTATATAACAAAAAACAAAAAGATGGTCAAAAGGGGAAATAAACAATTTAATTTTTGTTAGAAGCGATTGTTTCAGAAATGATAAAGCAAAAATGTATTTGCCAAATTGTGATCACCAAAGAAATTGATTATTTCAAATCTCGCATTTGCTCTGTGTGTGTGTGTGTGTGTGTGTGTGTGTGGTTTACAGGCTGCTTTCCCTAGGTCATTATGTTTACACTGCCACTTCATTCTTCCTTATCTCAGAATAAATTCCTTTGCTAATGTGTTTTTAAAAATCTGAAAGCTTCCTCACTTAAATGTCACCAATCAACTGGATCTATTTTGTTAACAAGTGTGCTGAGCAAATGTGATTTGGGTGGAATGGCAGGCCCAGGAAATGAAAAATTAGCGTCACATGGCAATTCAGAATGTGACAATAGTCACTTAACAACAGATTTCCCTTTAGCTTTCCAAAGGAGAGCGGTTTTTTTTTGGATAGAAGTTGCCTAATTGTTTCAGGGCATCCAGGTGAAGCCAGGATGAGTTCACCTGCTTCCCTCCTCATTGTTCCCTTGAAGCTTCTCTGCCCTCACCTCCGCAGGTCTACCTGCGGCAGCTTACAGGGGTATTCCTCGGGGCTGTTTTTGAAGTCTGCATGCTACATCATGCTCTAAGACCCTGAGGAGGCTTTGTGGTATCATAACTTTCAGACAGACAAGTCGCTAAAGCAAACAGCAGGGGAGAGGCAGGACAGGCCACACACCTACAAGATGCCTGCATTCAACCATTAGCACAGTCAAAATGGTTTAAGATTAATTTAAACAAATAGCCCCATGCCGGCAGAAGCCACACTCCCCGTCCCTACAGAGTTTCATTCTCTTTTTCCACTTCCTCTAAAACAAGAGTAATCAGAGAGCCACAGTCTCAGAAATCTCCGAAATAGTGGAGCAGCAGTAAATCTTCTAGGCTAGGAATGCTGCAACCTCAAGGAAAAAATATGCAGCCATAAAAGATTTAGCTGGTTTACAGAATGTTTAACGACGAAGACTGGAGAATGTGTTACCAATGGCAACTCCCCAAAGGACATTAGAAAAGTTCTCAATGGAGTCTAGTTTTAGAAAGTGTTTTAATCCCTTGATAAGTTCTAACCGTCAAAATATGTTTTTAAGTGCAAAGTTCAGGAAGATGTTAGTTACCTACATGATGAAGCCATGTGATCATGTCTCCAACGGAAGCGAATATTGGTGATTATCTAGATAAATCAAGTTTTAAAATCGGAGTAAAGCGATCTTATTGACTAACAGACTTCTACTCATTTTAGGCCTGCCTTTAAATCTGTGTGTTGGATTAGAGTTTTCAGTGAGAGTTTATTTGCTCAATTGTGTATTGTCTGAAATAAACAAGAACATAGAATAGATTGTATTTTGCTTTCCCTCTCTTCGAGATCTTTTCAGGGCAAAGATAAATCAAATTAAGGAACTTTTTGGCATGTAGCTTCTTCTGCCCTCCCTTTCACTTCAAATAGAAGTCCCTATGCAGTGTTTTTTTACTAAATTTGGGCTGACTTGCTCATTCTTTCTTTGAGAAATGCTAAGAGAACATGCTGGTCTTTTCCTGTAACAATTCTCACATTAAACCTCACTTGTCAATGTATGGTCTGGAATGAAACTGTGAACATGAATATGAAAACACTGTGCTATTAGATTTCCATTTCGCTCTGTTTCTGGCTTGATTTGATTAAAGTCCACTCAGACTATACGTCTAGCATCTTGCTTCCTCATTCTTCCCTCCACAGTTTAATCCTTAATTTCCTCTGCTGCTGGAATGCTTCGTGCTGAATGATTGGATTAACATCGCAGCGTTTCAGGGTGTACCCAAATCAGCTTGGTGGTCCAAGACTCCTTTAATTGATAAGTGGCTTTCCTGCATTTATTGATATTAAATGTTGCCTCCTCTTTACTTTCTTTAGTTGATACAAACTATTTTCAAAGAAAACAGATTTTTCACAACAGAGGGTCTCTTTTCCAGGGAGGAGGATATGGAAAGAACAACACTTAGCTCACCTTTTGTTTTTTCATCTCAAAGCAAACATTGCATTTATTCTTTGTCTCCAGCTTTCATGGACTTTTTATCTTTTCTTTTAGATCTGTGCATGTTCACAACACCTGTCTCTCCGGGAAGCACATATCCCATTTCTTCAGCTCACCAGAAGTAGAAATATATATTATTTCCCTGAGGGTTAGAGAAAGCTATCAGAACTTGGCAACATATAAAGTAAATACCCACTAATTGCAATACATTCATTTAAATCATGTCTTTATCCTCCTTAGGCATTGTAGTAGGTGGCTTCCTTTGAAGTCTTGTTGAATTTGTCCAAAATTACCTTGCCCGAGGCAGACGGCTGTATGGAACATTTGTTCTGAACCGATCCCCAAAGCAGTAAATCTTAGCATTGGTAACGGCTCTGCTCACATGACACAGAAAGGAAATGTCCTGGGTAGGGCATGGGTCCAGCCTTAGATCCCCCATTGTATGCAAAGAACAGAAAGAGAAAGAGATACCTGCACAACTCTCAGGGACATAATGCTGTTGTATAACTCTGATGATGTTATAAACCACAAACCCTGCGCATCAGTGAAACACACCAACAGACTGCCCGTGAATTCATGAATTTTCTTCTCTTTTTTTTTCTGCTTCATCCATTCATGCATGCATCTCTCATTTAATAGTGATTTTATTAGACAGCATTATCATTTGTTTGCTTACTTTAAACACAGGTGGCTTATACCCTCACCATTTTAAATTCATGGTGAGAATAGTATTTTACCTCTGTGAGGAATAATGCTCTATTGGCATCAAGGTGTCATACCTATTCCAGATTCTCATCTTCCTCACAAATGCACTGCTAATCTGCTGCAAACAATCACACTCTGAGATCTTCAGACATAGTCGACACTTTGTTTAGGGTGCATTTCATACTTTTGCCATGTACATAGAATGGCTTTCAAGTATTTTCAGTCTGTTGCTTTTATTATAATAGAAACTGCTCTGTAGATAAAGGACCTACCTGTATTTGGAGCCGACGATTCCGTAGCAGTGATGGAGGTAGGCTTAAGTCATGTTCTACTTGAGTAAGGAATCTGAATCACCGACGACGGGTGGAGAAAACTGTGTGGGAGTCTACAGTTGTGTTGCTTGTTGGTACACGGTGTGCTGTTCATCCTCCACCTTCAAACGAAATCTAATAGTCCTAAGACAAAGCAAGAGCCATAAAGACAGAATCAACCCAAATATCCAGGACACAGTCTTCGGGGCACAAAGTCAACTATGCCTCTTCGCCTCTGAACAATTTCAAGTGTTATATTTGATCTATAACGTGGTAAGCGTCTGCAGCTTTGTAAAGAGCTCCTTGTTTACCCTAGCAATAATGATGAATTGTCAGCATCTGTTTACTGACCTCAAGAGTAAAGCTGTAGAAATTTGCAGTAGTGAAATGACATGTGAACATTTTTCAAGGGGACTTCAATTTGACGGCAAAGCAGACATTATCATTATCATAGAAAATATACATATTTTCTAGAGCTTACAGTGTGTGACATAAAGGAACTTGCAATAGACTTCATGCCCTAATGCAGAGTTCACAGTCAAATAAGGTGTAGACTTGTGTGAAGTTAAACAGCAATACCAAATAGACAAGATCACATAAAACTGAAATAAACCTAACTATTCATCCATGTGGAATTAGGTAAATAAATTATGGAACATCTGTATCATGGGATACTTTGTACTCATTAAAAAGAATTACGTAGCTCCAGATATAATGGTATGTGAAGGGCCTCAAGATACATTTTTCAGATTTAAAAAAAAAGGTGTAGGGTAGGATAGTAAGTATAGAATTAGCTTACTTGTGCAATTTTTGTTTGTCTTATAAAGTCTATTTCTCAGCCGGGTGCGGTGGCTCATGCCTGTAATCCTAGAACTTACAGAGGCAGAGGGGGGTGGATCGCCTGAGGCCAGGAGTTCAAGGTCAGCCTCGTCAACATGGTGAAATCCTGTCTCTACTAAAA
>NW_016107426.1:4766901-4771791 GCF_001604975.1 Cebus imitator | reverse complement strand
AAAAAAAAAAAAAAAAAAAAAAAAAAAAAAAAAAAAAAAAAAAAAAAAAAAAGAAAAAAAACATTCTAAAATGGTGCACCTAAACAGGGCACTTAGCATGAATGGAGGTTTTAGGACTGAAAGTTGCTCTCAGTGGTGAGTCAATGAGTGAGTGGTAAGTGAATGTGAAGGCCAAGGTCATCATTGCACACTATGGTAGACTTACCAAATACTGTACACTTAGGCCACACTAAATTTACAAAAAATATTTCACTGGGCCACGTGTAGTGGCTCACACCGCTAATCCCAGCACTTTGGGAGACCAAAGCAGGTAGATCACTTGAACCCAGGAGTTTGAGACCAGACTGGCCAACATGGTGAAACCCCATCACCGTTAAAAATACAAAAATTAGCCAGGCATGGTGGTGTGTGCCTGTCATCCCAGCTGCTTGGGAGGCTGAGACTCAAGAATGACGTGAACCTGGGAGGAGGCCAAGGCTGCAGTGAGCTGAAATCGCACCACTCACACCACTGCACCCCAGCCTGGTGACAAAGCAAGACTCTGTGCTAAAAAAAAAACGAAAAACAAAAAAAAAACTGTCTTAAATAATAAATTAACCTTAGCTTACTCAAACTTTTTACTTCTTAAACATTTTAATTCTTTTAAACTCTTAGACCCTTTGTTTATTTATTTATTTATTTTATTTATTTATTTTTTAAAGGCAGGGTTTCACCATGTTGGTCAGGCTGGTCTTGAACTCCCGGCCTCAGGTGATCCGCCCGCCTTGGCCTCCAAAGTGCTTGGATTACACCACGCCCGGAGTAGACCCTTTGTAATAACAGCTTAAGCTGCAAACACACTGTACAGCTACACAAACATATTTTCTTTATATCCTTATTCTATAAGCATTTATTTTTTTACTTTTTAAACTTTTTGTTAAAAACTGAGACATAAACATGCACATTAGCCTCAGCCTACACAGGGTCAGGATCATCAGTATCACTGTCTTCTACCTCCACATCTTGTCCCACTGGAAGGTTTTCAGGGCCAGCAACAAGCATGCAGCTGTCACCTCTCATGATAAGAATGTCGTCTTCTGAAGTATCTTGTAAAGGGCTTGCCTGAGGCTGTTTTACAGTTAACTTAAAAAATAAAATAAAATAAATTCACACTGACAATAAAAAGTATAGTATAGAAAGTACATATGCCAGAACATAGTTGTTTTCATCATTATCAAGTGTTGCATACTGTACATAGTTGTATGTGCTATACTTTTATACGAATGGTAGCGTAGTAGGTCTGTTCACACCAGCGTCACCACACACGTGTGAGTAATGCATTGTGCCATGACATTAGGACAGCTACGACGTCACTAGGCAGTAGAAAACGTTCAGCTCCATTATAATCTTGAGGGACCACTTTCATACAAGCAGTTCACCATCGACTGAAATGTCGTTATGTGGTGCATGATTGTACTTAGATAAGCACACTATTTTTGAAAAGTGTTCTGTAAGAAATATGACAGTAGTTACTTTTAAAAAATGGAATAATTATGGGAGGTTAGGAACATGTGAGTGAAGAAATATTTAAAAAAAACAAACAAAAAACACCTTTTGGCACATTTTAATTATTTTCATAGATAGTTTTGTTGTTTTTTGTTTTGTTTTGTTTTGTTTTGTTTTTTGAGACAGAGTTTTGCTCTTGCCCAGGCTGGAGTGCAGTGGCGTGATCTTGGCTCACTGCAACCTACCCCTCCTAGGTTCAAGCAATTCTCCTACCTCAGCCTCCCCGGTAGCTGGGATAACAGGTGCCCGCCACCACACCCAGCTAATTTTATACTTTTGGCAGAGACAGGGTTTCACCATGTTGGTCAGGCTGGTCTCAAACTCCTGACCTCAGGTGATCCGCCCACTTCGGCCTCCCAAAGTGCTGGGATTACAGGTGTGAGCCACCGTGCCCTGCAATAGATACAATTTTTAAGAGATAAGCCAATGTTTGAAAGGCATACCACAGGTAAGCTATTATTGAAAAAAAGGTGGTATATCAAGGCACCTTGATAACAGTTCTGCAGTGAGTATCACAGAACTTCAATGGAGAGACAGGTAACTAGGTGATCTACTAAATAATTACTAAAATAACACCACTTATGAAGCTGCAGCATGACCATATTAGATATATTTCCATTCATTGCTATTACCCTTATCATATATGCTCAAATTATTCCTACATCTGTCAGCAGAAGCCTCTTCAAGTTGGTTCCTGAGTCCTTCTGACAGAACCTCAGTAATCTCTGATAGCTTCCTTATTTTCTAATATGACAAGATGTTCCAGAGTCATCTTGCACATTTCCTACTTTAGACCTGGAATTGGACATTTCTCTCCAAACAGCTCTGGTCTTCCACTTACTGGGAAATTATATTTGGATACCATAGCATAAGCACGAATGGTGCTTATTGCTACTGGGTTGATCATTTTTTTCCAGTGAGCAGTGAACATATATAAGATATGTATATGTAACATATATATGACATATGATAAAATACATACAAGTGTATGTTGATACTGTCAATTCAGATGCAGGGTTTTTCTTAACCTCATTGATCTTGCATCTTTATCTTTTTTTTTTAACTGAGTATTCCAGCTGACAACAACATAATTATACTATAGTCTCAGAGTAGCAATACCAACACTACTACTGCTAATATGATTACTGAAAACAGTTATAACTATTGAAAATAGTTCTCCTTAGGATATATGCCACTAAGAACACATAGACAAATAACCGTGTTGTAAAAGCCATTTGGAATGGTTCTCCTCTATGGGATAATGCCAACAGGGAGGTTCATTTGTTTCATTTTACTTTTGCTTTTTAGGGATTGTATTTTAAAACTTAATTTTGTTTAGTAATTAGGTAGAATGTCAAGTAGGTTCCAAAGTCAAATCTATAAAGCAATATATATTTAAAAATTTCTATTATCTCCCTTGCCTTAAATTTATTTTATGAATTGTCTTTTTCTTGTTTTCATTTTTATTTTTAACCTTCCTCTCAAATGAGCTTTCTCTTGTTTTAATTTTAATGTAATCAAATAGATATTACTAGGGTGATATGGTTTGGATTTGTGTCTCTGTCCAAATCTCATGCTGAATTGTAATCCCCAGTTTGGGAAGAGGGGCCTGGTAGAAGACGACTGGATCATGGGGGCAGATTTCCCCCTTGCTGTTCTCGTGATGTGAGTGAGTTCTCATGACATATGTTTGTTTAAAAGTGTGTAGCACCTCCTCCTTCTCTCTCTTCATCCTGCTCCAGCCACACAAGACATGCGTGCTTGCTTTCCCCTACACCATGATTGTAAGTTTCCTGAGGCCTCTCCAGCCATACTTCCTGTACAGCCTACAGAATCATGAGCCAATTAAATGTCTTCTTTATAAATTAGCTAGTCTGAAGTAGTTCTTTACAGCAGTGCAAGAATAAACTAATATCTAGGAAAATAGAAGTATTTGACTTAACAACATATCCTGGATCATACCTAGTAGAAGGTAAAGATATCTTTCATTTCTTCCCATAGCATCCTTCATAACTTTTTGTTTTCTCTTTAAGAGAAACAAAACATTTTTTGTTTTCTGGTATATTTTCCTAGATATTTATCACCAAGTTATCTTCACACACTCTCCAATTGTCTCCGTCTTTTCTCAATGCATGTAAGCACATTATGTATGCTATCGAGTTCATCTGAAATTCCTTCTCTTAGAGCCCACTGCTACAATCTGGGTGGATAATCCCTGTGGCCCTTTACATCTGTCATCCACCCTTGACAATCTCCCTTCACCAGCATCCTTGGAACTTCCTCCTTTTCACTGAGTAAAATCCCCTACTTGCTGACTCCATTGTCACTTCTTACTTTACTCTCTGATTCTGATGAAGCAGAGCCAAGTGTTTTAGCTTGATACTGTGATGAGGTTCATAACTCTTGCTCATATTGCTTCATCTACCATCAACCAAAGATGGGGCCGTCACTGAAGCATCATTACCTGTCATTGCCCATTGTGTCCCATGATGTCCTTTCATAGGGCTATTAAATCATGTAATGTACACAGTAGGTTTAAGAGCTCAGTTGGCCGGGCGCGGTGGCTCGCGCCTGTAATCCCAGCACTTTGGGAGGCCGAGGCAGGCGGATCACGAGGTCAAGAGATGGAGACCATCTTGGCCAACATGGTGAAACCCCGTCTCTACTAAAAATACAAAAATTAGCTGGGTGTGGTGGTGGGTGCCTGTAGTCCCAGCTACTCAGGAGGCTGAGGCAGGAGAATTGCTTGAACCCGGGAGGCGGAGGCTGCAGTGAGCTGAGATTGTGCCACTACACTCCAGCCTGGTGCCTGGCAACAGAGTGAGACTCTTAAAAATAAAAAAAGAGCTTAGTTGACCTCTGGCAATAGCCAGATTCAATGAGGCCCTCAGTGTAGAGTATATCAAAGGCAGATGCTTCTCAGCATTCTAAAGGCTAATTCCCAGGACGTTCAGGGACTCAATTTTAAGAACAGGCCGGGTGCGGTGGCTCACGCCTATAATCTCAGCACTTTGGAGGCCAAGGCAGGCGGATCACCTGAGGTCAGGAGTTCAAGACCAGCCTGGCCAACATGGTGTACCCTGTCTTTAAAAAATAATAAATAAATAAATAAATTTTAAGAACAAAGTTATTTTATCAGAACAGATTCTGGGGGTTTTCCCCTTATTTTTTATTTTTTGAGATGGAATCTTCACACTGTCACCTGGGCTGGAGTGCAATGGCACGATCTCAGCTCACTACAACCTCTGCCTCCCGCGTTCAAGTGATTCTTCTCCCTCAGCCTCCCAAGTAGCTGGGATTACAGGCACACACCACCATCCTCAATGAATTTTTTTTTTTTTTTTT
>NW_016107426.1:4765561-4766836 GCF_001604975.1 Cebus imitator | reverse complement strand
AAAGACAGCGTTTCACTATGTTGGCCAGGCTGGTCTCGAACTCCTGACCTCATGATCCACCCGCCTCAGCCTCCCAAAGTGCTGGGATTACAGGCGTGAGCCACCATGCCCGGCCTGCCCCTTATTTTTAAATTCAGTAGAGAAGCATTAAAATTCAATTCAGAGATCATTAACATTATGCTTTTAAATAACAAGAAATATTAGTATCTAATTCTGTGGTCATTTGCAAGATTATTTCTTTGAAATTTAAGCGGAACTCCCTTTATACTTATTCACGCTCACACACACACACACAAACGCACACACAGGTGTGAGAAGCCCAATCACTCCAGGATTAGCTGTTCCTCAGAAAGCTCAGTAATGATCTGAAATCTGAAGCCCTACTTGAACTTTTCTGCTAATTCAGTAATTACTGCTGTGCCTGAAATTGGCCCCTTTCCTGCAATTACTCAACATGCACTTTCAGTGAAAGAGGTTAACACCTGAATTTAGATTCCAATTAGCACATAGGTAGAATATTTTGTTTAAAGCTTATTAAAATGGGGACTTTTCCCAGCATAAGATTTCACTAGTCTATACAGGCAAACACACGTTTTATAGAATAATCTCTTTCTGGTTATCTTAAAAGCAACAAAGGTCGGAGGTGAAAGCAAGATCAACAAATCACCATTTAAGACACTCACCTCAGAATAAATCAAATTCAGTCAATAACTGAAGCTGTCAGTCTGGCCACTGTCAACACCAGGACCAATGTTTCCAAATCTGCATTTGAACAAATGATTTCTCTCAAGAAAAGATACCAATAAACAGAGATAAAAGCAAATTAATTGTGGCATCAGGCTTCAGGGCTAGCTCTAGCTCCTTCCCCCAGTTTTTCTAATTACTAATATTTAAAAATTTCAATACGAGAAACTCAGAATTACACCAGATGGTCTTCAATTTCTCAGGCAACAATTAATGCGAGTTTAACTTCAACCACAGGTGTGTCTTCAAGTTATCAACGTATTCTCCGCCACATCCCTAAGAAGTACTTACCCAGTTATTTCTCGGGCACCTCCAGCAATGGGAAACTTACTACCTCCTAAAGCAGCTCATGTAATTACCAGACAGCAGAAACAACAGCTCTACAGTCGATAGATTAAAAACACACTGAATTGGGGCCGGGCGCGGTGGCTCAAGCCTGTAATCCCAGCACTGTGGGAGGCCGAGGCGGGTGGATCACGAGGTCAAGAGATCGAGACCATCCTGGTCAACATGGTGAAACCCCATCTGTAC
>NW_016107426.1:4761817-4765456 GCF_001604975.1 Cebus imitator | reverse complement strand
AAAAAAAAAAAAAAAAAACACTGAATTTAGCAGCACCCTCACCCTTCAGTTGACTCATTCTGTTTTCAGTACATACACTGTTTAATTCTTTCTTTCCCATCTTGCACTTATGCAATTGATTCTTTTGAATCTACGTTCAGGAACTTAGATTTGTCTCTTCTGAATTTTCCTCTACTTCAACTTAACTCCTGTTCAGCCGATCAAGGCGATTTGTGTAGACTGTGCTCTCTGGTTTCTTGCCATCTACAAATATAATAAGCATCCTATCCTTTGTTCCTGTTCAAGGATAAACTTGATATATAAGGTCTCTCAGCTTCTAACTTGACTCAGCCAACACTTCAATACAGAAATGAAACCCTTGTGACTTGCTCGTTGGCTTTTCTGAGAATCATGTTATATTCACAGGCAAATCAAGAAGAAAAAGTTGAAACAATACTTGTGTCTTCAAAAACAAGGGCAAAAAGATCAAGGAGTGGGAGGTGGTAAAACCACTTGTATTAGTTTGCTAGGAACTGCCATAACAAAGTACCACAGACTGGGTGGCTTAAACAACATGCGTTTATTTTCTTACTGTTCTGAGCGCTAGAAGTGTGGAGATTATGGTGTTGGTACTTGATTTCCTCTGAGGCCTCTCTCTCCTCAGCTTGTAAATGACTGCGTTCTCCTGATAATCATCTTCCCCCTGTGCTTGTCTGTGTCTTAATCTCTTCTCTTCTTCTCTTTTTTATTTTCCCCCACTCTTTTTGCCCAGGCTGGAGTGCAATGGCATGATCTCAGCTCATCACAACCTCCGCCTCCCGGGTTCAAGTGATTCTCCGGCCTCAGCCTCCCGAGTAGCTGAGATGACAGGCATGCGCCACTACACTTGGCTAATTTTGTATTTTTAGTAGAGACAGGGTTTCTCCATGTTGGTCAGGCTGGTCTCAAACTCCCAGCCTCAGGTGATCCTCTCACCTCAGCCTCCCAAACTGCTGGGATTATAGGCCTGAGCCACCACACCTGGCCAATCTCTTCTCTTCTTAAAAGGACACAAGTCATATTAAACTAGAGCCCATCCTTATCAATTCATTTCAACTTAATTATCTTTTTAAGGCCCTATCTTCAAACAAAGTCACATTCTGAGGTACTGGGGCCTAGGGTGTTAACATGTGAATTTGGAGGGGATACAAACCAGCCAGAATATCACTTAGGAGACATTTTCTCTCTATGTTCTCAGCCGTAGGTTGCATATACTCCCTTAATGTTGGTTTCCCTAGGGGTTCATGTTTTATCTCACTAAATGTGTAATCTTATTTACTTCATGCACATTTACTTTCACTTTTTTGGGGGGAGGGGGACAGAGTCTCGCTCTGTAGCCCGGGCAGGAGTGCAGTGGTGCAATCTCGGCTCACTGCAACCTCTGCCTTCCAGGTTCAAGTAATTCTCGCGCCTCAGGCTCCCCAGTAGCTGGGATTACAGGCACCTGCTACCACACCCAGCTAATTTTTGTATTTTCAGTAGAGACGGATTTCTCCTTGTTGGCCAGGCTGGTCTCGAACTCCTGATCTCATGTCATCCCACCGCCCAGGTCTCCCAAGGTGCTAGAATTACAGGTGTGAGTCCCTGCGCCCGACCTATTTTCACATATTTTTGGGGCCTTATGTCTACATTTCAGAATCTGCCTCCAGATGGGCTGAGGCCTAAATATGAACCAAAGTGTTTTTTTTAAATGCTGCTGCTGTTTCATAAAAACGGCCGTTTGTGATGGGCTCATAGGCTGTAATAAATCATACTGTAACACAAGCTCTAGAGCGCATAAATATGTAAGTATGCACACATTTCTACAGTCACAGCGCATATGCTCACACTCCTCCATGCTCCCAGTTTCTCTTTGAAAGAATACAATGTGAATGCGTAGATGGCCGCAGTTACCTAGAGCCAGGTGTGATTCAGGGAACTTGGTGATCTGACCTTCAGGGAGGTCAATTACATGCCGTAGACTGGACCTTTGACCCAAATATTTATATCCCTCAATGTGTTTTATTACAGTGGAGCCCTATTTTTGTACGAAGACGCTCGAGACCCACAGAAATAAGGCTGTAGGAGCATGTTAGAAGAACGGATGTTGCCGGGCATAGTAGCTCACGCCTATAATCCCAGCACTCTGGGAGGCCGAGGTGGACGGATCACCTGAGGTCGGGAGTTCAAGACCAGCCTGACCAACATGGTGAGACAACCTCTCTATCCAAGAACACAAAATTAGCCAGGCCTGGTGGTGCATCCCTGCAATCCCAGCTACTTGGAAGTCTGAGGCAGGAGAATCACTTGAATGCAGGAGGTGCAGGTTGTGGTGAACCAAGATTGTGCCACTGCACTCCAGCCTGGGTAACAAAGCAAGACTTCATACAAAAAAAAAAAGGCATAAAGGATGCCATGTTATTTCTAACAGCACCCATTTATTCCATAGAATAAGAAAGTCCCTTTAAAAAATATTGTGCTGTTTTTTCCCCAATAATAGAATAGAAATTTTATCAAAGTCTTCAATTAGCTTCAACCTCAGAAGATAACAAGGTGATTGAGGGCAGACACAGACTGTGCAGCCAGGCCACCCACATACAACCCTGCTTCCTCTGCTTGCTAACTGTAAGGAACTATGGGAAAGTTCCTCAAGCCTTGCCAGCCTCACTCACAACAGGAGACATAACACTAGTAACTACCACACAAGACTGTTAGGAAAATTAAACCAGAGAGGCTCTTAGACAATATGTAACATAAAGCAAGCGTTCTATATACCTTAGCCCTTATTGTTTTGTGTTAATAGCGTTAATCCGCACAAAAACCTATGATGTGGCTTTGTTATCTCTATTTATACACAAGAAAGCCAAGACTTACTCAAGGTCAGACTGTTATTAAATGACAGAATTGAGATTTTCTTTCTAACTCCTCCTTTTTCTGTACCTCCTGCTATAAATGTAATCTTATGTGGAACTTGCTTGTTTCCCAATGGCCAAGGGCATGTTGCAGTGGGGGATTGGAATGTTCTTTAGAGAATTCTGATCATGGCCGGGCACAGTGACTCATACCTGTAATCCAAGCACTTTGGAGGCCAGGGCAGGCGGATCACCTGAGGTCGGGAGTTCAAGACCAGCCTGACCAACATGGTGAAACCCCATCTAAAAAAAAAAGAGAGAGAATTCTGATCATTATGAAGTTATTTTCTCATACTAAGAAATGTGGCAAATTCTGGCATAATTTGGGCAAACACCTGAAGTGAGGACAGATGAGGCATCAAGGGGAAGTGAGGGCATCGGGCAGTTCCTGAAGTCTGCGCATCAGTGGCACTGTGATTTTGAGCCATCTGTTCACGAACAGCAGGGTGCCAGCCAGTGACAGGTTAGGTTAGGGTAACCGTCTCTGAGGGTAGAGGCCTTGTCTTCTCCAACTCTGTGACATGCCCAATAGAGCATAATAAATACTCAGTAATAACTGTTTGCTAGACTGAGTCGTCTTGAACTAAACTGAATTGGCCAGCCATCTTTACGGGTCTCGCTTGAGAAGCATGAAAGGCCCCACCCCTGCCTACACATTCTCACATGCCGAAGTAACTCATTCATTCATTTGCTCGTTGTATTTTTTTTTTTTTTTTTTTTTTTTTTTTTT
>NW_016107426.1:4758164-4761642 GCF_001604975.1 Cebus imitator | reverse complement strand
TAGTAGAGACGGGGTTTCACCATGTTGACCAGGATGGTCTCGATCTCTTGACCTCGTGATCCACCCGCCTCAGCCTCCCAAAGTGCTGGGATTACAGGCTTGAGCCACCGCGCCCGGCTTGCTCGTTGTATTTTAATTGAGTGCTTTCCATGAGAATACTAGACAATAAACAAAACAAGCGAGGTCCCACTGTCATAGAGTTTAGTGTCCGATGACGGAGGAGATGGATAATTAAGCAAGAATTTACATACAGTCTGATGAGTACTCGGGGACACGTGTGAGGTGCCACAGAGCACTTGGCAGGGACACCTACAAAAAAAGGAAGTGGGGGTGGGGTGTCACAGGGTATGGGTCCATTGTGATGAGGCTCGAGGGCTAAGCAGGGCCTTCCAGGCCTTAGTAAGGATTCTGGGTTTTAGCAAGAACAATGGAAGCTTTTAAATGTTTTTAAGCTGAATAGTGACATATTCTGATTTGCGTTTTGAAAAGGTCAGTCAGGTCCCATTATGGAGGATGGACTTGACAAAGTCTGAAATGGGAAGGTCTCGCTGCCATAGCAGTCTAGGCACAAGGTCACGGTGGCATAGATTAGGGAAAGGAGAAACACTCCTCCAGCTGATAAACAACTTCAGCAAAGTTGCAGAATACAAAATCGACGTACAGTCATCACTAACATTCCTATACACCAACAGCAACCAAACCAAAAGCCAAATCAGAAAAGCAATCCCATTCACAATTGCCACAACAAAATAAAACAAAATACCTAGGAATGTAGCAAACCAGGGAGGTGAAAGATCTCTACAATGGCAATTATAAAACACGCTCATCAGAGATGACACAAACAGATGAAAAAATATCCCATGCTCATGGATAGGAAGAATCAACACCATTAAAATGGCCAAACTGCCCAAAGCAATTTATAGATTAAAAGCTGATCCCACCAAACTACCAATGACATTCTTCACAGAACTAGAAAAAGCTATTTTTAAATTCATAAAAAGCCAAAAGGCCTGAATAGCAAAGACAATCCTAAACAAAAGGAACAAAGCTGGAGGCATCATACTGTCTTCAAACTGTACTACAGAGCTACAGTAACTAAAACAGCATGACACTGATACAAAAACAGACACATAGACCAATGGAACAGAATAGAGACTTCGGAAATAAGGCCGCACACCTACAACTATCTGATCTTTAACAAAGCTGATAAAAACAGGTAATAGGGAAAGGACTCCCTATTCAATAAATGGTGCTGGGACAACTGAACAGCCATATGCAGAAGATTGAAATTGGACCCCTTTCTTACACCATATACAAAAATCAACACAAGATGGATTAAATGCTTAAATGTAAACTCCAAAACTATAAAAACCCTGGAAGACAACCACGGCAATACCATTCTGGACATAGGAACGGGCAAAGATTTCATAACAAAGACACCAAAAGCAATTGCAACAAAAGAAAAAAACATTGACAAAGGGGAACTCATTAAATTTAAGAGTGTCTACACAGCAAAAGAAAATATCAACAGAGTAAAAAAGACAACCTACAGAATAGGAGATAATATTTGCAAACTGTGCATTTGACAAAGGTCTAATAACCAACATCTATAATGAGCGTAAACAAATTTACAAGAGGAAAAACAAACCATCCTATTAAACAAAGTGGGCAGGGGACAGGAACAGACACTTTTCAGAAGACGTACAGATGGCCAAGAAGCCTGTGAAAAAAAGCTTAATATTACTGATTAGAGAAGCACAAATCAAAACCACAATGAGATACAATCTCACACCTGTCCGAATGGCTATTATCAAAAAGTCAAAACATAACAGATGCTGGCAAGATTGTGGAGAAAAGGGAACTCTTATGCACTGTTGGTGGGAGTGTAAGTTAGTTCAACCATTGAGGAATGCAGTGTGGCAATTCCTCAAAGAGCTAAAAGCAAAACTATTATTTCACCTAGCAATCCCATTACTGGGTATACTCGTAGGAATACAAATCATTCTATCATAAAGGCACAGGCACTCACGTGTTCACTGTAGCACTGTTCACAGTAGCAAAGACATGGCATCAATCTTAGCGCCCATTAATGACAGATTGGATAAAGAAAATGTGGTACATATACACCAGGGAATACTATGCAGCCATAAAAAAGAATGAAATCATGTCTTTTGCAGGAACATGGATGGAGCTGGAGGCCATTGTCCTTAGCAAGCTAATGCAGAATCAGAAAACCAAATACTGCATGTTCTCCCTAACAAGTAAGAGCTAAATAATGAGAACACATGGACAGAAAGAGGGGAACAACACACACTGGGGACAACTTGAGGGTGGGGGGCAGGAAGAGAGAGGGGATCAGAAAAAATAACCACTGGGTTCTAGGCTTAGTACCTGGGTGATGAAATTGTCTGTACAACAAACCTCCATGACATGAGTTGACCTGCATAACAAACCTGTGTGTGTACCCTGAACCAAAAATAAAACGTAAGAAAATAGAAACATAAAGAGTTTGGAGATAAATTTCAAAAATGGAGATAGGGTGTCGAAGTTGAGAAAGAGAACAATGAAAGAAGAGTTGAGATTTCTGGCTTGGGAAAATATGTGGTTGTGGCTCCAACTCATTGAAATGTAAGAAGCAGCAGCTAGGCACAGTGGCTCACACCTGTAATCCTAGCACTTTGGGAGGCCAAGGCAGGCGGATCATCTGAGGTCGGGAGTTTGAGACCAGCCTGCCCAATATGGAGAAACATGGTTTCTACTAAAAATACAAAAAATTAGCTGGGCATGGTCACGTGTGCCTGTAATCCCAGCTACTCAGGAGGCTGAGGCAGGAGAATTGCTTGAATCTGGAAGGCAGAGGTTGTGGTGAGTTGAGATCGTGTCATTGCACCTCAGCCTGGGACAACAAGAGCAAAATCCCAGCTCAAAATAAGAGGGGAGGAGGAGAGAGGGAGAGAGAGGAAGGGAGAGAGAGGGAGAGAGAAGGGGAGAGAGAGAGGGAGAAGAGAGAGAAAAGGAAGGAAGGAAGGAAGGAAGGAAGGAAGGAAGGAACGAAGGAAGGAAGGAAGGAAGGAAGGAAGGAAGGAAGGAAGGAAGGAAGGAAGGAAGGAAGGAGAGAGAGAGAGAGATTCTAAAATCTGGCCTAATGCCCAGGAAGTTGTGTTTTGAACAAATTCCCTGGGTGATTCTGATGCAGATGTACTGTGGACCATACTTTTACAAACATGGATTTTAGAAATGGACAAGGAAGAGAAGCACATGATGCAATCTATTAATAAGAAGGCTCAGTGGCTGGGCACAGTGGCTCACGTCTGTAATCCCAGCACTTTGGGAGGCTGAGGAGGGAGGATCACGAGGTCAGGAGTTCAAGACCACTGTGGCCAAGGTGGTGAAACCCTATCTTTATTGAAAATACAGGCCGGGCGCGGTGGCTCAAGCCTGTAATCCCAGCACTTTGGGAGGCCGAGGCGGGTGGATC
>NW_016107426.1:4743358-4757295 GCF_001604975.1 Cebus imitator | reverse complement strand
CAGGAGGCTGAGGCAGGAGAATTGCCTGAACCCAGGAGGCGGAGGTTGCGGTGAGCCGAGATCGCGCCATTGCACTCCAGCCTGGGTAACAAGAGCGAAACTCTGTCTCAAAAAAAAAAAAAAAAGCTGCTTATGCCGTATATTACTTAAACCTCCAGTGGGGTCTTAGACAACACTTAGTTATCAAATGCAGTAATATTTCTGGAGCAAGTGTGTACATAGTCACATTAAGTGACGTAAATACGGAAAAGAGCCTTACATCAGTTTAAGCCAGATTGGTGACAAATGAGCCTAAATTGGATCAAGTTTTATCTAAGCTGAGTTAAAAAAAAAAAAAACTTTCAGTTTTCAGAGCTCTATAGATTTCAAAATTGCAGATAAAGGATTATGGATCTCTACCACCTGGCCGGGCCTTACTATAAATGTGTTTATCACACTACAGTGAATTTTGCAATAATACTTGTTTTGAAAAACACAAACATATTCCAACATAATTGATATATTAGGGAACAATGGAGCATAACTTGAATTTCACATTTGTCTATGCACAATTTTGCTGGCAAAATATGCTAGGTGAACATAGAAAACTGCATCCAACTGAACAAGATGGATGAAAATACAAAAAAAAAAAAAAAAAAAAATACACACACACCTGAAACATCTAGCAACTACTTTAATATCCACGTATATCATGCTGCAAGACTGAGTTTTGCTGTTCTTTTGCACTTGTGAGCTTTTCTATATAAACAAACACTAAGTCAACGTCCCAAACCTGTCTGAGCATCCTGGTTCAAAATGCCATGCTTGAACGAAAGCACTCTCTGTATGTAAAGATCTTAAATGGAAATCGCCAAATCCTGCAGAAGTGGCTCCTTTTAGTGCTGGTATCGGCTGCTTTCGCTCTTTTAAGCATCTCTACAATTTCCAAAGCTTTCAGCTATCCAGCAAAGCTGTGAGTGCAAATGAGAAAGCTACAAATAAAAATTTCAGTTGTCATACAGAAGTTAATTGAAGAAGAAGGCTATTCATGGGATCAAATTTTAAATTTTGATGAACAAATATCTATTACAAACAAACACCTGAAGGGATCTACGTCTGAAAGACAGAAAAACATGTCCCAAGATTGAAGACTGAAAGATCACTTACCTGCGATGTTTTGTGCCAATGCCAAGTGGGGGACAGTAAGCTGCATCTATTCCCATCTGGTGTTACAACTTCCTGTTGATGTCAAAGAACCTTCTTTCTACCACTTCACAATAACGCACAAGGTAAAACCCTTCCAATGCCCCCTTCATAAGTAAACAACACTTATGAACACCATATTTATTGTACAATTTATGTATTGCTTAGCCATTTAACATGGGTACAATTGTGTTACCACTTTCATTAGCTTTCTCTTATTTCATGTGTCATTGACAAAGAATTTTTGTGTGTTGTCCCCCAATCCCATTTTTGCCATAGGTATTTATTATAATAAATACTAAATTTATTGTATAGTTGTGCACATGTCACATTGCCACAGAACTGACTGTACCTCTAGCATTCGACAAGATCTTAAAGGAATGACATATACATCAGAAAAATCTCAATGAGTAGGAGGAAAAAAATCATCTTAAAGGTCAACTGTGATATCCGTACTCCCACCCAAAATGTGTGTGATGTATTTTGTGTATAATAGAAATAGAATGTATAGAAATGCCAAGATTCATGCTAAAGGATGGATAAAAGTAACCCATTTCCTTTATTTTTTATTGAACATTCTAAATTTTCTATGTTTAATATCTACTGTTTTCATAATCACAAATACATACATAAATTGTTGCTTGTTTTACTATTTCTGACATCTCTATAATCTGGATCCCAACCAAGCAATCCAGGCTCCAGCAGGAGAGGACAATGGTGGTTCCTCCACTGGAAGTTACTGGGAGCCTGGACTGGGGGTGAGGGTGGGACGGACTGGGAGTTCATCTGGAAACCATGAAATATATATATATTATATTCTTCTTCTTCTTTCTGGAGATGGGGTCTCACTCTGTTGCCCAGGTTGGAGTGCGGTGGCATGATCGTGGCTCACCGCACCCTCAAACTCCTGGCCTCAAGCAATCCTCCCACCTTGGCTTCCCAATAAAAAATATCTCAAGTGGGCCTGGACTGTGTATTAATATAAGGTGAGGTCAGTTTTTAAGCCTCTTCTGATTGCTAAAAGGTATTCTGAAGCACGTCCGATTTGGCCTTTCTATCATAAAAAGCTGGAACAGCATGAGCACTTACTGGAACAGAGCCAGACATGAAGAGAGCAGGCAAGAAAAAAGTGGTGGCCAGGCTCTACTGAATTCCTTCTATGTGCCCCATGCCACCTATGTGCTCTGTTTTACAGATGAGGGAGCTAGGGTCCTGACATCCACCAGCATAAACTACAGGATTCAAGGTAAGGGCAGTCTAGCTCCAACGTGTTTCCGCTGCTTTGGTGGGTAGCTTTACAGAAATGCACCTTCGCCGCTCTAAATGAAGAGTTCTTTACCAACCAAGGTCCTTCACTCTAGAAGACAATTGCAAAAATAGTATCGTACTTGGCTGAGTGCAATGTCTCACGCCTGTAATCCCAGCACTTTGGGAGGTTGAGGCAGGCGGATCACTTGAAGTCAGGAGTTCGAGACNAGTTTTGCCTTGGGCAAGTCCTGCCCAAACCCTAAACCCTCAAGCTTCCCCAGGGTCCCACAGGATGAGTTTCAGGTCCTCTTCCCATGTGGGTGAGAGTTGGCTAGACTTCCTTTCTAGATCTGCTAGAATCACTAAAAGAGTATTGAGTGCGTAAAAACCAAATACCAATCTCCAGGTCTTAGATCCTATCCTCTTTCTTAGAAAATCCATCCTTAATCCAGTTTGCATTTTTCCCCAAAAGCAGCTTATTCACTAATGGACCAGTCAGATTCCTCTCCTTGTTCATTCGTTCACACAGAAAAAGCTGCCTGGGAGACCACCTGTATCGGAAGGGCAGCTGATTAAAGGGTTGTTTTTTCTGAAAACAGATTTTCAGGATAATGCTCAGGACTTTGCACATGTCAAAGTCTCACTTTTCCATATAACAACATGTGGCCTCCCCAGGTAGTCCCCTTGTTCTGTGTGTAAATCCCATCGAACAGAGAACAGAAATAAAATATGCATTAGTCTCTAAAGCTATGAAGTTTCACTTCCTCCTCCATCTGACACACAAAGACCAAAACTTTTCAGCCATTACCTAGAATTTGCCCATATGGAAACCTGTGTGGAGCACAAGTCTAAATTAATTATTCTCCCATGATGTTAAAAGGAATTTGATCAAGTAAGGAGCTACTAAATCAAGTTGCAAAGATCAAAAATATTTTATGTTGTTGATTTACAAACCAGAGAGATCTCTGCAAAGTGGCTAAAGGCTCCCTTCTCAGAAAGAATGAACTTTTTAAATTGCTGGATAATATTCAAGAGACACCATGTGCTCTTACTTGATAGTGTTTTGTTTTGCCTCCTTTCACCCCCCCGTCACTGTCAACAGAGGAGCTGTAAATTAAGAAGCTATTTTGTAACATAAATGACTTCGAATATGAAAGTTTTCCTATAGGAAAAAAGTCTGCTTTAAATTTTAAAATTCTTACTCCAGCTTCTTTACCTGGAATGATGCAAAAACTGAATTAAATACTTAGCCGATGACCACAGGCCATGTCCACATTATAGCAAGCCCATTTTTTCAGTTAAAATTAATGACAGCACTTGAAAAGTGAGTATTGCCTTCTTCATATGGGAAGAAAACCTGCACAAAAAAGTACATGGAAATATTTGTTCATGACAATGAGCTCTATGCTTCTAAGGAGGAGTTTGAGGAAAAGCCTTGTATAGTTAGATATTTCAGAACCCACATGACCCTTACTAGGGGTCGGGGAAGGTGTGGAAAGTGGAGGAAGAAAAGTTAAAAGAGATTCTCGATATTGTGGATACATGCACCGTGAGCTTAGAAACATCCTCTGTTTTCATATACTCTTCTTTTTCATATTTTTTTATTTAGCATGTAGCATGACACATTTAAGAAAATTAAGCTACTGTTACATTCTTTGTTCTGGTCTGTAAAGGTCACTGGATTATTGTGTTTTGAACATATTAGTTATTTCTTTCAAACAACTTGTGTGACTAATCTGATTTTGCACTGATGACCAGTTTGGGTTTTTGTTGGTTTTTTGTTTTGTCTCTTTTTTTTTTTTTTTTTAGTTTCCTTTGTTTCTCCTTTTCTTCCTTCTTTTGGATTTGAGATTTATTTATTTATTTATTTTTTGAGATAAGGTCTCACTCTCCCAAATTGGAGTGCAATGGCGTGATATCGGCTCATTGCAGCCTCCACCTCCCAGGTTCAAGCAAGCAATTCTCCTGCCTCAGCCTCCTGAGTAGCAGGGATTACAGGAGTACACCACCACGCCCAGCTAATTTTCATATTTTTAGTAGAAACGGGCTTTCACCATGTTGGTCAGGCTGGTCTCGAACTCCCAACCTTGTGATCTGCCCACCTCAGCCTCCCAAAGTGCTGGGATTACAGGCATGAGCCACTGCACTTGGCCCTGCTGGTTGTTTTTTTTCCCCCATTGGAACAGCAACTCTAAGTAAACTTAGACTCAGGGTAGCTAACCCTGACTGTGCCGCAATGTCCCCAAGGCTATCACTGGCTCATAGGAAGAAAAGGAAAATAACCAAATCAAAGCAAATAACTTCCAGGCTTCTGAGGAAAGCTGGGACCAGCTCTGATGAGTTTTTGCTCATCTTTGTCCCAATACTGGTGGGATGACTCAGTGGTAATAAGATGATTCACTATTGCCTCATAAGCAATTGTAATAGCACCCCTGTGTTTGTAGTTATATATATATATGTATATTTGTTGTTGCTTGTTTTACTGTTTCTGACATCTCTATAATCTGGATCCCAACCAAGCAATCCAGGCTCCAGCAGGAGAGGACAATGGTGGTTCCTCCACTGGAAGTTACTGGGAGCCTGGACTGGGGGTGAGGGTGGGACGGACTGGGAGTTCATCTGGAAACCATGAAATATATATATATTATATTCTTCTTCTTCTTTCTGGAGATGGGGTCTCACTCTGTTGCCCAGGTTGGAGTGCGGTGGCATGATCGTGGCTCACCGCACCCTCAAACTCCTGGCCTCAAGCAATCCTCCCACCTTGGCTTCCCAATAAAAAATATCTCAAGTGGGCCTGGACTGTGTATTAATATAAGGTGAGGTCAGTTTTTAAGCCTCTTCTGATTGCTAAAAGGTATTCTGAAGCACGTCCGATTTGGCCTTTCTATCATAAAAAGCTGGAACAGCATGAGCACTTACTGGAACAGAGCCAGACATGAAGAGAGCAGGCAAGAAAAAAGTGGTGGCCAGGCTCTACTGAATTCCTTCTATGTGCCCCATGCCACCTATGTGCTCTGTTTTACAGATGAGGGAGCTAGGGTCCTGACATCCACCAGCATAAACTACAGGATTCAAGGTAAGGGCAGTCTAGCTCCAACGTGTTTCCGCTGCTTTGGTGGGTAGCTTTACAGAAATGCACCTTCGCCGCTCTAAATGAAGAGTTCTTTACCAACCAAGGTCCTTCACTCTAGAAGACAATTGCAAAAATAGTATCGTACTTGGCTGAGTGCAATGTCTCACGCCTGTAATCCCAGCACTTTGGGAGGTTGAGGCAGGCGGATCACTTGAAGTCAGGAGTTCGAGACCAGCCTGACCAACATGGTGAAACCTTGTCTCTACTAAAAATGCAAAAATTAGCCGGGCGTGGTGGCAGGCTCCTGTAATCCCAGCTCCTTCTGGCAGGAAAACCCGGGAGGCAGAGGTTGCAGTGAGCTGAGATCATGCCTTTGCACTCCAGACCTGGGGGACAAGAGCGAGACTTTGTCTCAAAAAAGAAAAAAAAATAGTACTGTACTTGGGACCTGGACTCTGGGTACAGAAAATCTGCCGTTTATTGATGTGTGATCTGGGGCAAGTCACAGGAAATCTCTGCGGCTCGTGCTTACTCTTTCTTTCTTTCTTTCTTTCTTTCTTTCTTTCTTTCTTTCTTTCATTCATTCTTTCTTTCTCTCTTTCCCTCCCTCCCTTCCTTCCTTCCTTCCTTCCTTCCTTCCTTCCTTCCTTCCTTCCTTCCTTCCTTCCTTCCTTTTCCTTCCTTCCTTCTTCCCCCCTTCCTTCATAGAGATTGGGTCTTGATGGTGTTGCTCATGGTCTTGAACTCCTGGGCTCAGGCAATCCTCCCTCCTCGACCTCCGAAAGTGCTGGGATCACAGGTGTGGGTCACTGCACTATGCCTGTGCTTACATTTTTAAAAATACAGATCTTGACACTGCTTCTGTCACAGGGTGGTTATGAAGGTTAAACGTGGTAATGTGCAGAAAAGTCCTAGTTCTTGTAAGTATTCAGTAAAGGGCTGCTCTTATTAACTATGATTATTATTCAGTGACTCCAGAGACGGTGGTCCTGTGGCTTTTTACGACATGATTGCAAAAATCTAACTTCTTTCTCCTTCTGTTTCTCTCTCCCTCCCTTCCTCCTCCTCCTCCTCCTCCTCCCATCTCTTTCTAATTTTATATTTGTATCAGTCTCTTCCTTTTTGAAGCTTCATGTTTAATATTTTATTATAGAAAAGTTCAAACATACATTAAAAATGGAATAGAAACTCACCCTATCACCCAGCTTTACGAACTTTCAACTCACAGCTGTTTTCTGAAGGTTAACTCTAAATAAGAAAAATAAAGTCTCTATTTTTTTCTTCAATTTACTTATTATATAGGATCCCTTGTGTTTCTCTTATTAAAATCTCTACTATCCCAGGAATAATTTTTAAATGTATAAACACTGTTCACAGTTTACTTCCCTTTAGCTCATTTTAAAAAAAAAAGTAGCCCAATTTTCCCAATATCATGGTTTAAAGATATATGATCCAACAAACTCTCAAACTAAGCAGGGATCAGGCAAGTATATTAATCAAGTAGGGCCTGAGGTCTGTAAAAAGTTCACAAATCCTCTAAAAAGTTTTTTCCCGAAACTGGCCCAAGAGTTGGATTTTAAACAAAATACAAAGAAAATCAATTAAACCGAGTTTTGTTCCCCAGTTAGAATTCCCCATAGCTCTATCAATGAAAATTGGCCCTTTGTCTTCAATTGTGGGCCTCCGAAGTCTCGGTTGTTGGTGCAGAACCACTGACATTATTGCAAACCACATCTCATGGACTCTGAAAATGACTTCTTAGTAATAGCAAGCTAATTATGTGATTACTAGACTCTCTTCATGTGCCATTAGTCATAGGAAGCTGGAAAACATGCCTGTTTTCAAGGCAGATTGCTCACTTTGAATTGCGCCTTAAAATATATATTCTCATCTGTAGGTCCAAACCGAAATATCCCGGCCAAATTTTCAGCCGAAACTTCTAACAGTCATCCTTATGCAGGCCAGTGAATAGTCGGTGATGACTCAGCGAACTTTTCTCAATGGGAGGCAGTAATAACAGACGGGAGACTTCCACATATTTTCTCCCTTCCCTTCAAATGCTTTAGGGAAATTAAAATCACAACCACTTTTATTCCCATAACTCAGAAAATACAGCGTAACGAGATTTTTCCCCTGACAAATCCATGGCACACCAAGGTTTTGGTTTTGGCTCTACTTATTTAATAATGACAAATGGACGCATTTGCAAATCCAGATGTACATGTTAATCCTCCCAAAGCTTCTACTGCGCTGAGAATCAGGAAGTCCACAGCAGAGTGAGGAGCAGGATGCCCGAGAGTTTATCTGCATCAGAAGGAAAAGAACTCACCCACGTGTGGTGTAAAGAAAAGAAATAGGACCCCTTTACCAAAAAACAGGAGAGTAGATTACGGGTGTATGAGAAGCAAGAAAAAAAAAATGATGGGTTCTGTAGCTTGCTGGATCAAGAACTCCTTGGGGCACAAAGCATGTCCCATTCATTTTTGTGACCGCAGTACTTGGCACACAGTAGGAACACAATGAATGTTTGGTAAATTCAATTGAAATGAGAAGAAACAGATCGACCCAATGTAGCTTGCAGTGTTTCTAAACATAATTAATTTTTGAGGTTCTCGAAATCATCTGAGAGTTGCTTGCAGGCTAAGTCATAATTTCCATCTAATGAGAGTTCCTAAGACCAGATATGAATCTCATTAAGAGAGCCAGCATGCCAGTAGCTAGAATATGAGCAAAATGTTAAGGAAGGTCTGTGAATCACCAGAGGCAGGGGGCAGAACAGAATATAGGTTAATCTCCCTCTCTCAAGCTTTTGCTATAAGGAATTTGTTTCTGGAACAGCAGTGATCTGTTTTAGATCTGAATCAGTGTGTTAACAAGTAGCATCGCCTGAGCGTGTGTGCAGCTAGGACCTGAGCTACCAACTGCTGGGGCCAGTCTGGGCTCTAGGGCACACCCTGGATTACATGGCATAAAAAGCTACACATAATAAGCCCACAGGAAATGTCAGCGAGGGCTGGGTGTGGTGGCTCACACCTGTAATCCCAGCACTTTGGGAGGCCGAGGCGGGCGGATCATAAAGTCAGGAGATCGAGACCATTCTGACTAACACAATGAAACCCTGTCTCTACTAAAAATACAAAAAATTAGCCCGGCACAGTGGTGGCCTCCTGTAATTCCACCTACTCGGGAGGCTGAGGCAGGAGAATCGTTTGAACCCAGGAGGTGAAGGTTTCAGTGAGCCAAGATCATGCCACCGCACTCCAGCCTGGGTGACACAGAGCGAGACTGTCTCAGAAAAGAAAAGAAAGAAATGTCAACCAAATTGAAATAAATTGTTCAGACTGAGTCTTGGTCCCTTTAAAACAACTCTGTGAGGCAGTCTCCTTTCTACAGTGATGTTTGCTGTTTTAAGTTCCAAACTCAAGTTTGATCTTGTCTCAGCACCAAACTTTTCATTCAGGTGTGGCCTCAATAAAGCTGATAACAATTACGCACTTTCCCTGACCTTGCCCCAACTTTCCTGTAAACTGGTATGGTATGGGAAAAAAAAAAAAGTAACCTAATACCAACTGTGGAGTGGCTGCTAAGTTGCTCCATTGTGTCTCGAGGAATGCTCTCTGCCACGACTTTAATGTCGTGAACAGAAAGGGTGTGCGCGGGAGGTCTGGGACAGGATGGTGAAGTGCATCTTCTTTTCATAAGCTAAAGATGAGCTCTGTCCCCATAAACATCTGGCCCTCCCGTTGTTCCCTAAGTATCAGGAAGCGTTGGCAGCAGAGACGATGTGAAATGCTACAGATGAAAATAATTACCTGAATCAGTACAAGCTACACTGGCTGTGTTGATTTAAGATGCTCTGTTAGCTACTGTACAAAGTCAGGGCTTGATTTCTTTTTGTTCTGTTTGCTTTCTTCCCAAGTGAACAAATTAAATAAGTACAAGACCGGAAACTAGAGAGTACCTAAACCAGGTAGGTGGAACTTGATGAGTTAAACCTTTAAGCTTTACAGAAAGCCAGACTTTGGGGGAGCAAAAAAAAATGCTGACTGGACGCTTAAGCTCCACGCTTTCATCTCTAAGATGACAGCTAATTACATGTAGCCTTTACCATATCTTAGATATGAATACATGAAAAGACATTGTTTAAATATAATTTTGTCTGACATTGTTTAAATTTCTAAGTGTATATTTCTAAGTGTTGTTTGGTGAAGATATATTTCCTTTGTAATAAAAAAATTACGTGAGATTATATATGTATATTAATGTTATAGTAACCATTCAAAACGTGATGTTTGAACAAAGCTGCGTGGTACACATGAAAGGTCATTTGACTCAACTTGAGCTGGATTTGGGTTCGACTCTAGCTCTGTCCCCTACTAGCTTCTTTGCTTTTCTGAACCGCAGTTTTCATCCTTATAACATGGTGAGGGATAACACCTCCTATTTCACAGAGTTATAATAAGAAATAAAACAGTAAGAAGTGCCTGATACATTCTAGCTACTGAACACAGGATAACTATTGTCATTACATTAACTAAAGAAAGTTCTTCATCCCAGTACTCTTACAAAGAAGCCTATACCATTGTGCAAGAATGCCTTCTTAAGACAAACTGGCTGGACACTGAGGTTCACGCTTATAATCCCAGGACTTTGAAGGCTGAGATAGGAAGATTGTATACATTTAAGAAATAAAACCATCATTCTCAGCAAACTGACACAAGAACAGAAAATCAAACACTGCATGTCCTCACTCATAAGTGGGTGTTGAACAATGAGAACACATGGACACAGGGAGGGGAGCATCACACTGGGGTCTGTCAGAGGGGAAATAGGGGAGGGACAGCAGGGGGTGGGGAGTTGGGGAGAGATAGCATGTGGAGAGATGCCAGATATCGGTGATGGGGAGGAAGGCAGCAAACCACACTGCCATGTGTGTACCTATGCAACAATCTTGTATGTTCTTCACATGCACCCCAAAACCTAAAACGCAATTTAAAAAAAGAAAGAAATATCCTTGGCTATATACAGTTCAATGGAAAGAGCCAGGAGCTGAGAGACAGGTAGCTATGCCAATCGTGAGAAGTGGTGCTATCTTAGGCAAGCCTCCTTGTACCTCAGTTCCCCATCAGTCAAATGGAGTCTAATGCCATCTCAGCCTATCTCATGAAATGATTATGAGGATCAAATCAAACACACACACACATTAAAGAGCTTTGAAAAGTTGAAAGATCTATGCGCACAGATGATAAATGTTATTATAATTCCATAGTTGGAAGTCATACATATTAACATCTACTCAGAGTTCAGGCATGCTTTTGAAGAATTACCTATCTAACTGACAGCCCAAAAAGAAAACAAAGCAAAAAAGACCTTGATTGATTTAAAAAAAAAAAAAAAGATAAGTTTCTTAAAGCCAGCATAAGAAAAAAAAAATCCTACTTCTATATAAGTTTTTTATGAATGATTCCAGATAATACAATATTTCTTGGTTTCTCTGTATGTTCCAGAAAACTTGCAAAAATATCACTAGATCTGTAAAATCAAATGGCAAGCAAATACCACATACAACAGCAATTATCCACCAGCTTTTCTAGAATCTTAACTAATAGAACCTTTCATTTAGTCAGCATTCACAGTCTTCTTGTTTATTTACTTATTTCTTATGAATGAATGAGTCAGAATTGTAAGGTCCTGGCAGACAGGAACCCTGGGACATGTCTTCACATATGACTGGTGAATAATTGATTTAAAATAATCTTTTAAAATGACACACATTCATTGCTCGTGTCAGACTCATTGTTACTAACCTTTGGAAAGCAATATGGCAAAATCTATTAAGAGCCATAAAAACGTCCATATATTTTCACCCATCCATCATACCCCAGGGAATTTATCCTAAGAATGTAATTCATGCACAAAGATGTTCTGGCAGTGTCATATACAAAAGCGAAATCAATTAAATGTTCAACCATGGTAATAACAAATAAATAATAATTATAAAGATGATGCAGCAACCCAGGACCATATTTATAATAGAGTTAAGCTACAAAAGAAAAATAACCATGATAGTATTCTAAGATGACTTTAAGTCTGCAAAAATATGATATGTGTACAGTGACCAAAAATAATATGCAAAATTAAAATAAGGTGTTTAAGGAAAAAAATTGAAATCTTACCTTCTTAACATCTTATTTTAATAAAATGATGCTTTTGCCGCGCGTGGTGGCTCACGCCTGTAATCCAAGCACTTTGGAGGCCAAGGCGGGTGGATCACCCAAGGCTGGAGTTCAAGACCAGCCTGACCAACATGGTGAAACTCCGTCTTTTAAAAATAAATAAATTAATTAAATAAAATAAAATGATGTCTTTTTTTTTACCATTAAAAGAAATAAATATGAATTGAAATATTTTTTCATTGATTAGGGCTTTAAGCCATTAAAAATACTGGCATTATTTTGGTTGATTTTCACATCAATCCTGGGGCAGTAGCGAGGGATCATGTGCTCATATTCATTGTCATTTGACAAATGAAGAAACTGAGGCACAGGGCTATTCAAGTCTTACCTAGAATCCACCCCCCTGTTTTTTTTCTGAGACGGAATCTTGCTCTGTCACCCAGGCTGGAGTGCAGTGGTGTGATCTCATCTCACTGTAACCTCCGTATCCCGGGTTCAAGCAATTCTCCTGCCTCAGCCTCCCGAGTAGCTGAGATTAAAGGTGTGCACCATGCCCCGCTAATCTTTGTATTTTTAGTAGAGACAGGGTTTTACCATATTAGTCAGGCTGGTCTCGAACTCCTGACCTCAGGTGATCCGCCTGCCTCAGCCTCCCAAAGTTCTCGGCTGACAGGTGTGAACCACTGCACCTGGCCTTAGAATCCCTTTTTAAGAAGCAGCCAACCCAGGGCTTGAACTAAGTTGGCTGCCTGACTATGAGTCCAGGATCCTTTCCCGAAGTTCTCTGCTTTGGGCTCACCTCAAGGAGACAGATCCCTCTCACCTGAGCTGGTCAGCACATCTGAGTGAAGCACTTTCACCCAGCTGAGGCTTGAGGTGCCCTGCTGTTCTCTGAAAGTTCATTTGCCTAAAAAAGGTCCCTCCTAGCCACCTCTGGGTCTCCCCTATTAAACAAAGGCTGAGCCAACAATCCACATGAATTTGTTTAAGTGCCCAAGGTTCTGAGGACCAAGAGCACTCTGTGGAAAATCACAGCCTTCTTTGATTAAGCATTGGATGGCATCTTGTATTGTACATATAGCAGTAAAATATCAATTTCAACCCTTTGAAAAACAACCAGCTTAGTAGTCTACTTACAAACTTCATAAATGGGCTGAAAGCAATAATGAGTCACCTCAAATAAGGTAAAATTGAACACATAAATTTCAGAATGAGCTTCATCTTCTGAATCTCAGGGATTCCAGTAAAACTGAACCAAATTAGGTACATCACCAGTAAATTCAGTGCATGTGGTAAATGTTAATGGGAAATGCTCCATTTTCTTAGCCCAAAGGAAAATACCACTCCAACTTAATTTCTGCATATTCAGAACTTCCAGCTTTTCTCGACCTTGGAGTGACCTTGGAGTGATCACGACCTTGGAGTGATCACGGATGTGACGTGTCCTCACAGAAACAAATCCAAAGCGAGAAAACGAGGAAAGAGGAAGTCAAGACAAAAAGGATGGAGATACCTAAGGATTTTATGGGACAATGACTGACAAATTATTAGCACTCTGACTTACAAAATTTTATACATAAAAGGTCCAGTATATGATAGCAGCTAAATAATAGATGAGCATGAGTTTCCCTTTACAGAAGTATTCTAGCTAATAAATGTATATATTGGATACAGTAATAAATGAAGAAGAAATGATAGAATCCAAGTAACACCATTTTACAACCACTAATGAATTAGTAGGCAAAGATTGTCAACAACTGCTAACATCATGAAAAGGAGACAGCTACTCAATATGCGTTCCCAGGGAAAAACCAAACACCACCCATGAAATAATCATGCCAAGATAAAATTCCATTCTAGTCAAGCCTCTACATGCAAATACCAAGGTATA
This sequence comes from Cebus imitator, assembly GCF_001604975.1. NCBI lineage: Eukaryota > Metazoa > Chordata > Mammalia > Primates > Cebidae > Cebus > Cebus imitator. The sequence goes on along the minus strand of NW_016107426.1, from coordinate 4,743,722 downwards.
GGAAAAACAGATAGAAGATTGAGAAATATATTAAGTCCACTACAGAGATATAATTCACGAAATCCAGACTGTGGAAATGCTACAGGCCAAATGATCCCGTTTCTTCAACAAATAAATCACATTGTCTGGGCTGGGTGCAGTGGTTCATGCCTGCAACCCTAGCACTTTGGGAGACCAAGGTGGGCAGATCACTTGAGGTTAGGAGTTCAAGACCAGCCTGGCCAACATGGTGAAACCCCCATCTCTACTAAAAATACAAAAATTAGCCAGGTATGGTGGGTGCACCTGTAATCCCAGTTACAAAGGAGGCTGAGGCAGGAGAATCGCTTGAATCCGGGACACAGAGGTTGCAGAGAGCCAAGAT
>NW_016107426.1:4738440-4742202 GCF_001604975.1 Cebus imitator | reverse complement strand
TTTTTTTTTTTTTTTGGAATGGTATCAATTAGTGTTAGTCTCCTTCTTTCCCTCTTTCCATTAGTAAGTAAAAGTCTGATATGTGGCCTGAGTTAAAATAGAAAAGTTATAGCTGCCTAACTTTTTGAAAAGAGCAAGAGTTCTCCTTGGGACGCTACAGAGTAGAGGAGAATGAACGAAGTCACCTGTTGCTGTCCTTAAATTTAAATGTTGCTTCTCTTTGTTTAAAAGATGTTTTTTAACAATAGAGAAAGAATGAAAATGAAATGGGTGAAAAGGGAGAGTAAAGAAGGAAGGGAAGGGAAATCTCAGCGTGAGGAGGGAGGCTTGTAGACTACTTGGACTTGAACGAGCCACTAAAAAATAATCAAGTAGGCCATAGGGTTTGTGTTTATGGTCAAATCATGATACTGATGGTTGAATCAATACCATTCTTCAGTCAGATGTGGGTTCTTAGGCATTACACATTTATAGGCCCAATGACTCAAGTTCTCTGAGCCTCAGTTTCCAAATCTATAAAAAGAAAGATAATCATGCCTACCTTGCAGAGGTGACGTAGAAAAGAGAGACAAGTTACGCAATTGGCTGTCCCACAGTAGACCATGAGTAAATACCCAGCTGCCTCGTGCAAGACCAGCCTGGCCAGCACGGCGAAACCCTGTCTCTACCAAAAATACAGAACTAAGCCAGGTGTGGTGGTGCATGCCTGTAGTCCCAGCTACTCGGGTGGCTGAGGCAGGAGGATGGCTTGAACCCAGAGGTGGAGGTTGCGGTGAGCTGAGATAACACCACTGCACTCCAGGCTGGGTGACTGAGTGAGACACCTGCCTCTTAGTCTAGTAGTGCCAAAGGCCTTGCTGGCTGAAGAAAAAAGACCAAACACGTCAGATGAGCATGACGTGGTACAGGGACTAGGGACTCCTGCATTCATGGATCTGTGGCTTATCTAAAACATTGCCATTCACCCGTGAGATCTGAAGCTCTACTGCCCATTCACCTAGTGCAAGAAGCTAGGATGAAAAGCTGGCAAGGGTCACAAGCAAACCTGGGATGTCTCCACACACTAACAAGGACTAGCGTGTTCACCAGCAGTAAGTGGCTACGTCACTTCAAACATTTGGGCAGAACACTCAACAGCGACAAGTATTTGCCTAATATATTTTATTTCCACGATGAAGTCAGTTCCACTTTGGTTTATGAAACCTCAAGCCCACACCCTATTCCTGTGCCCTGCCAGTGTATTCATTCACAATCCCGTGGGCTTGGAATTCAGCATGAGCATAGAGGCCAAGCTCCAAAGTCTTCAGGCCCAAAGGTTATGGCTTTCTAGGGGAATTTCTGGTGCTTTCTATCATTTGATCCTTCCCTAACCATGCCACAAGTTTTGTTCTTTTTGTTAAGTCAGTGCCAAGAGCCAAGCACAAAAGTGGGAAGCTCCAGGAGCACTGTATCATGCTTCCTTTTCACAATTCTGTTATCAAAGTTATTACTATTAAAGTAACATTCTCTATATTTTAATATGTAGATAAACAAAAAGAATAAAATTATATTATTTACTATTCCACTACCCATAAATAACGAATGCTAGCATTTCAACATTTAGGAATCTATTTTTCCTTCTTTCTATATGCATCTATCTTTTACTCTTCTCTATCTTTCCTTTTTCCCCAAAATGTGCCATGATGTATTACCACAACTTCATAACCTATACTTTTGTTCACATGACCATATATTATACAACTTTTTCATTGTCTTTTACCGCATCATCTTTTTTTTTTTTTTTTTTTTTTTTTTTTTGACAGAGTTTTGCTCTTGTTGCCCAGGCTGGAGTACAGTGATGCAATCTCAGCTCACCTCAACCTCCGCCTTCCGGGTTCAAGCGATTCTCTTGCCTTGGCCTCCCAAGTAACTGGGATTACAGGCATGTGCCACCACACGCAGCTAATTTTGTATTTTTAGTAGAGACAGGGTTTCTCCATGTTGGTCAGGCTGGTCTCAAACTCCTGACCTCAGGTGATCCGCCCACCTCGGCCTCCCAAAGTGCTGGGATTACAGGCGTGAGCCACCATGTCCGGCTACTGCATCATCTTTAATGGTTATGTACTGTTTCATTATATGGACTTCTTTTTCTTTTTGAGACAGAGTTTTGGTCTGCTACCTAGGCTGGAGTGCAGTGGCGCAATCTTGGCTAACTGCAACCTCCACCTCTGGGGCTCAAGCAACCTTCTGACTCAGCCTCCCAAAGTGCTGGGATCACAGGCATAAGCCACCATGCCTGGCTATATGGACATAATATAATTCATTTAACAATCCTTTATATTAGGTACTAGGATGCTTCTAATTTGTCATTAACAAAATCTAATTTCTTAGAATCATAAAAATAATTTATGAGAGTTTCGGAAATTTCTGCTTTGGTAGTTCCAGACCTAAATCTACCATCCAAATAGGCCAAATGCAACCAAGAAAGCCTAGGTCTAAAGTTCAAAAACCTCTTTGAACTCTGGCAACTCTATTCAGGTGCTTCAGAAAAACTGCACCTGTGTGGCCACCTCCCCAGCACGCCCAGAATTCCCAAGTCGAATGACACAACACAATGGAGCCGGCAGCTTTGTTTCTCTGGAATCCTGTGGGAGCGCTCATCGCGAGGTTCAAGCAATGTCATGTTTGTAAAGCCTGACTCAGAACCTCCACCGCCCACCAAATGAAAAGCACTTTTCCTCCAGCTTTGTTTCAAGGTTTGCCACAAAAATAAAAGGAACGTAGTGGAGGGGAAGAGAAGCCACCAAACTCCAGGCACCTTTTCACTCCAGCTGGGTGGCAGGTGCTACACGGCTTTTGGCTTCTGGCTTTCTCAGCACCGGCTCCCATCGGTCGGTAGAGCCGCTTTGACTCTCACGCAATCCTAGACATTTAATGTTATATATTAGTTGGTTTTGTCCAAGAGGAAATGTCTCTTGAACAAAAGCAACAAATCAGGAAGCAACTGTGAAAGTAAGCCACAGACTTGTTTGGAGCAGAAGTAGTTCCCAGAAAGCTGGCTTCTCACTGTGTTGATTTTTCTGTCCAAACAATGCAAAGCACACAAGTTGGCAGCAAGGGTTCATTTTAAGGAAGGAAAAAAGTATGCATATATTTCTGTGTGTATATATGTATATTATTTTAATATTAAATAATAATATTTTAAAAATTTAATATTCAATATTAAATAATAAAACCTGTATTTTAATATATATATAATATATTTGTATGTATATTATATATATATATAATCATGTGTATATATATATATATATATATATTTTTTAATATTTTGGAAACATGGAGGTCTGAAAGAATAGCTAATGTTGGCTGGATGTGGTGGCTCATGCCTGTAATCCTAGCACTTTGGGAGGCTGAGATGGGTAGATCACTTGAGGTCAGGAGTTCAAGACCAGCCTGGCTAACATGGTGAAATCTCATCTCAAAAAAAAAAAGAATAGCTAATGTTTTATAGGGGAGAAAGAGATTGAGAGAAACTCATGAACAGGGAGTTAGAGAGGGCAGAGCACACAAGGATAATGATTAAGATGGAAAGGCTGGGCCTGGTGGCTCACACCTGTAATCCCGTCCTCTGGGAGGCCGAGGTGGGCAGATCACCTGAGGTCAGGAGTTCGAGACCAGCCTGGCCAACATGGTGAAATGCCATCTGTACTAAAAATGTAAAAATTAGCCGAGTGTGGTGGCAGGCACCTGTAACCTCAGCTACTGGGGAGGCTGAGATGG
>NW_016107426.1:4735442-4738110 GCF_001604975.1 Cebus imitator | reverse complement strand
CCTCCCAGGTTCAAGCGATTCTCCTGCCTCAGCCTCCTGAGTAGCTGTGATTATAGGTGTGCACCACCATGCCCAGCCAATTTTTGTAGTTTTGGTAGAGATGGGGTTATACCGTGTTGGCCAGGCTGGTCTCAAATTCCTGGCTTTGATCAATCCACCCACCTCAGCCTCCCAAAGTGCTGGGATTACAGGTGTGAGCTACTATGCCTGGCCTTGGATTATTTTATTTCTTTTGAATGTTTGCAATAAATTCTTTTTTTTCCCTTCAAGCAAATTAGTTACCAAAAAAAAAAAAATCCTTGCCTCCCAGGCCCTTGCTCTGCCTGATAGTACCTGTCAAAAAGATAAGATCTTTCAATGAATTAAAGAAGGTGAAAGTCCAATCCCCTCAACTCATCTTGCTGTGATTTACATCAGTATAATGACATCTTCTATTGCTGTGGGAAATTGACTATACCTACCTGAAAATGCTGCTAGGGTGAAGGAAGTTTCCTTTTAATCACTGCAGAATACAGACCTGCAACTTTACTTCTGGACCCATCTCATATATGTGCTTTGGTAGGGGTGGGAAGTGAGTGAAGAAATTTGCAGGGGTGTTTTGTTTTGTTTTGTTTTGTTTTGTTTTGTTTTGTTTTTCGTGAACAAAAACTTCAAGATAGGATCAGGTTGTACCAAAGAGAAAAGGAAACCAAAGGATCATTATTAATTCTGGTAGTTCTTTCATTGTGAATGTACATGTGTACACTTGCACACTCTGGGAGGGGGCTATGTCTTTGATCCCAGAAGTCTTTCCGTATGTCTGCTTTCCTTACACAAGATTGCTTACCAAACAGACAGTACACTTGCAGTGGTTCCTTAACTCACGTTTAATTTGAGCTTTCAGTGAGCATTACCATCAATTTGAGGTTTTGCTTCTTTGTATTATGCTTATTTGACAAACCTTAGAATATTACTTATATGCGTATATCACACACACAAACATATGTGCTTACATAAACAGGTGGATATGTACACACATAAATATATGTACATATACGTATAATAAAATGTTTTTGTTTAGCTGAAGGCATGTCTGTGTTCTTCGACTTTCATTGAAGAAGTGAGCCAACTTTAATTACTATCTAGTTCTTCTAGTTTAAGCATTAGTCTCATGCGATGTATTAATTTTACATGCAGGCTCATGATGCTTATTGCCTGGGACAAATTAAATATTTTTTTAAAAAAACTGTAAACGCAATTAATACTAACTCAGCTGCCGCTCTTTTCCTACAAAAGGTCTAATTTTATTGTGTAGGAATGATCCTTGAGATCTGATTTCGTAGTCTATCTAATTTATTTAAGGACTAATCTGATATGATTCATAACTACCTCAACTATTTAAAATTACCAACTTCAACACTAATACGGTTTCTTATTCATATTTCTCCATGGCATCATTTGATGAACTCTTCATGAACTTTTCCAAAAAAAATCAGTACATCTGAACCTTAGACTTTGGAAATTTCTTCAAAGAAAATTTCAAATCTATTTCAGCTATATAATGTATCATCGTGACACTGTTGACTTTCACTCCTGGTCCCTCATCACATATCATTTGATCTTTGTGTTATTTAGAGATCACAAACCGTCTTGAGTTAATGGGAAAATAGCAATTAGAACACATGAGTTAAATGTGATTTGGCTTAGTAGTGTTTAGAACCAGTAGTCATCTTGTTTAACTATCTTGTTTACAGGTGACAAAACTGAGACGAAAAGATGTGCATAATATACCTAATTTCAAAAGATTACATAATGTTAACGCTGGGACCATGGCCCAAGCTTCCTGAATCCCAGACCGACTTCCACAATACCATCTCTGACAGAATGGTTTACACATCAGGCTTCCTATGGAAGGTTATTCAGGGTATCTCACTTTACTTTTAGCAACAGGTTTCTTATAGAGATTGCAGTGTCTCTTTTTGGGACATACATTTTGGGAGACTGCATTTTCTGAAAATGGCTCCAATAGTATCTCCCATCTGACATGCTGTTGTTACAATGTGCTTTTTTGTTTGGTTTGTTTTTTTTTGTTTTTGTTTTTGAGACAGAGTTTTGCTCTTATTGCCCAGGCTGGAGTGCAATGGCACGATCTCAGCTCACTGCAAACTCCGCCTCCGGGGTTTAAGCGATTCTCCTGCCTCAGCCTCCCAAGTAGCTGGGACTACAGGCACGCACCACCACGCCAGCTAATTTTGTATTTTTAGTAGAGATGGGGTTCCTCCATGTTGGTCAGGCTGGTCTCAAACTTCTGACCTCAGGTGATCCGCCTGCCTCAGCCTCCCAAAGTGCTGGGATTACAGGCATGAGCCACCACGCCTGGCCCACAATGTGTTAATACTTCTTCTATCAAGAAGTAAAGTCAGCCTGGCATACTGGCTCATACCTGTAATCCTAGTACTTTGGGAGGTCAAAGTGGGAGGATCGCTTGAGGTCAGGAGTTCAAGACCAGTCTGGTCAACACAGCAGCACTCTACCTCTATAAAAATAAAAAATTCTTTAAAAAGTTTAGATAGGCTGGGCACGGTGGCTCACGCCTGTAATCCCAGCACTTTGGGAGGCCGAGGCGGGTGGATCACGAGGTCAAGAGATCGAGACCATCCTGGTCAACATGGTGAAACCCTGTCTCTAC
>NW_016107426.1:4731142-4735211 GCF_001604975.1 Cebus imitator | reverse complement strand
GATCATTCATAAAAGAGGCAATTAGAATGGACAATAAACATATAAAAGTTGCTTGGTATTATTGGTGTTCAGGAAATGTAAATGAGAATGAATTTCCTCTTCCCCTGCCTCCACCTGCCCCAGTCAGATCTACTAAAGGGAGGATACATTATAGCATTCAGCTTTAAGTTTGTAGGAAAACATCTTCTCATGTATGTGGGAATTTAATGTGGCAAATTTCAAAGGTGAATCAGTAACATTCATTAACTTTTTAAAGGCGCTCATCATAGACCCCAATTTTCTTTATGCTCTAGATAGACACGGGGCCAAGGAGTGCAGCTTTAGTGAGTACAAAACTGGAAACAGCCTAAACACAATTGTTAGAAAAATAGTTAATAAGTTACGATATAGCAGCATGCTCTGAAGCAGTAAAGAATGAAGTTAATCTATAATTCAATGACACAAGATTCTTCAAGACTTTATGCAATGGTTTTTAAAGGTAAGTTGCAGAATGATAAGGCACAGTACAAAACCATTTATGTAAACAATTTTTTTTGAGATGGAGTTTCACTCTTGTCGCCCAGGCTGGAGTGCAATGGCGCAATCTTGGCTCACCGCAACCTCCACCTCCCGGGTAGAAGTGATTCTCTTGCCTCACCCTCCCGAGTAGCTGGGATTACAGGCATGCACCACCACAACTGGCTAATTTTTTTTTTTTTTTTTTTTGAACGGGGTTTCACCATGTCCAGCATGGTCTCGATTTCTTGACCTCATGATCCGCCTGCCTCGGCCTCCCAAAGTGCTGGGATTATAGGCGTGAGCCACCACACCCAGCCCAAATTTTGTATTTTTAGTAGAGACAAGGTTTCTCCACGTTGGTCAGGCTGGTCTCAAACTTCCGACCTCAGGTGATGTCATGAACTTCTATGTCATGAACACTTGAGATATAGAATTTATTTTTGGGAAAAAAAGAATAAAGTCTTATTTAGCAGATGGGGAACTTCATAGAACAAATTATTTTCACCTTCCCTATGTCTCTATTTTAGCACAAATTCTATATTGCAATTTTTTTTTTAAATATACTAAACTTTTTTTTCTTTGAGTTGGAGTCTTGAGCTGTCACCTGGGCTGGAGTGCAATGGCACGATGTCAACTCAATGCAAACTCCGCCTCCCAGGTTCACGTGATCCTCCTGCCTCAGCCTCCCGAGTAGCTGGGAATACAGGCGCCTACCACCATGCTTGGCTAATTTTTGTATTTTTAGTAGAGACAGTATTTGACCATGTTGGCCAGGCTGATCTCGAACTCCTGACCTCAGATGATCCGCCTGCCTCTGTCTCCCAAAGTGCTGGGATTACAGGTGTAGAGCCACCGTATCTGGCCAGAAGCATGTAAGTAAGAAATTTTGTTTATACTGGGTGTGGTGGCTCATGCTTATAATCCCAGCACTTTGGGAGACCAAGGTGGGAGGATCACCTGAGGTCAGGAGTTAGAGACCATACTGGCCAACAGGGTGAAACCCCGTATCTACCAAAAATACAAAATTAGCTGGGCATGGTGGTACATGCCTGTAATCTCAGCTACTTGGGAGACTGAGGCAGGAGAATCACTTGAACCAGAGAGGCAGTGGTTGCAGTGAGCCAAGACTGTGCCATTGCACTCCAGCCTGGGCAGCAAGAGCAAAATACCATCTTAAAAAAAAAAGTCAGTGGCTGGAACAGAATTTCAAATCTAGAGGAGCAACTGGGATTGATTCTATATTTAAACCAAGAGTCAAATGGCAGTGGGTCAGGGTTACAGGCATCTCCTATTGTCAAGAAATCCAAGAATCTGTGGCTGACCTCTACCCATTAGATTCCCATTCCGGACAACAGGGCTTCACAGCAAAAGCACAGCCAAAGGCACGTCTGCAGGAACGTTCTGAGCCTGATTTTGCAAGCTCATTCTGCTGCTCATCAGACATAAGCTCAGCCCCCACACAGTACGAATTACTCTGCCTTAGAGGGTACACTTTATGTAGCAATTTGTCCGGCCTTAGCTCAAACTAGAAGAGGATCCAGCGATGCAAATAAATCTCTTAGTCTTTTTTTTTTCCATGATAAAGCAAAAAGTTCATTTCATTCTTTACTTAGCTTCACAAGTAAAAAGTACCCAGAAATGGTAGTGTATATGACATGTAAATTCACCAGTAAAGCTGAAGCTCCTGACAGCCTCATTTATTCCCAGCAGGTGAGTCAGGACTGCACACTAGCAAGACATGATGCCAAGTTACTCAGCTTTTTTTTTTTTTTTTTTGCTCTCTGATTTAACTGAAACCTATAATGATATTTGATGCAGGTTTCTGTATTTAATTAATTTAACATACCAGATTTTTAATTTGCATTTAATTTAACATTTCAGGTTTTTAATTTACCAGAAATTGTTTATCAAATATTCATTTCAGAGGCTTTCACGGTATATACAGTACATACCGCTCTTTAATTACCGTGTGGTAAATTAATTCTTCTACCCTTGCCCCTTCATCAGATATTGGATTAAGGGCATTGCACTGTTTCAACACAGCACATAAACTCGTTTATTAAACCAAGATGGTAAATTGCCCCGTGCATGTGCATCGCTAGTCTGCTTACATGCTTAACCTGATAAAAACTGTTGGAGTTAAAACAAGAAATCTCTTATTATTTTAAAGCCAGCTGTTTGGCTTGACAATGCCAGTGTTAAATTTTATATTCAATTCAGTTATTGGATCTAATTTTGTTCTTTTCTCAGCCCTAGACCTTTAACTCTGCCGTCTCCCTTACCACCCTTCTTCCTCTGTCTTCATCCTTATGACCGTCCTCTTCTTTCCTGGGGAATTCTTGAAATTAGATTACATTTATCATAGCTCTTGCTAGCTTTTCTCTGAAACTTGGGCTACCTCAGATTATAGACTTACCTTCTCATCTAAATTTTACACATTATTTCCTTCTTATCCCCTTTCTACTTTTCTGCAAATAATAACCAGTCTTCTAATTTATGCCACATTTAAATTCTGTTGGTCAGGATGATTTTGAAGGGAGAAAATCTTCTCTCTCCCATTATATTGTAAGCTATTTGAGGACACATTTAATTCAACTTTGCATTGTGTCTTGCACAAATAGGCAAATAGTAAATGTTTGTTGGATGTGTAGATAGATGACCAAAGAGATAAGTGGTTGGGTAGACGGGTATCCTGCAGTATGCCTAGCGCCAAACTAGTTCTTTGTTTTCTTTTCTTTTTTTTTTTTGAGACGGAGCCTTGCTCTGTCACCCAGGCTGTAGTGCAGTGACGTGATCTCGGCTCACTGCAACCTCTGCTCCCAGGTTCAAGCAATTCTCCTGCCTCAGCCTCCCAAGTAACTGGAACTACAGGCACGTGCCACCGCATCCAGATAACTTTTGTATTTTTAGTAGAGACAGGATTTCACCATATTGGCCAGGCTGGTCTCGAACTCCTAACCTCGTGATCCACCCGCCTCGGCCTCAAAGTGTTGGGATTTACAGGCATGAGCCACCATGCCCGGCTGCCAAACTCATTCTTTAAACTATGTTTTCCCATTTAAGTATTTCTCACAATGAGAAATTGTCCCCACTTAACAGATGAGGACACAGAGCCTCAGAGAGTTAAGTGAAGATTCATTTATGACCTCACAGCTAGCAAAGATCTGAGTCTGAATTTGAACCCCAATCTGTCTGATACTCCTGTACTACACTCCAGCCTGAATGACAGAGCAAGAAAAAGTACATACACTAAAGGCAATTTTTTGTGAATTTGTCTAAAAAAAACAAAAACTTTTAAAATTATTGTAAATGACTGCATACTATTCCATTACATCAGTTTATTTGGAACAAATCATCTCCAGATTTTTTCTATTTTAAGTAACATAGTGATAAATACAAACCTTTGGCTGTAATTATTAGGTCTTTGAGGGAGCATTAAAGGTGAGAAGCGGCTGGGCGTGGTGGCTCATGCCTGTAATCCCAGCACTTTGGGAGGCCAAGGCAGGAGGATCACAAGGTCAGGAGTTCAAGACCAGCCTGGCCAAAATGGCAAAACACTGTCTCTACTAAA
>NW_016107426.1:4727815-4729022 GCF_001604975.1 Cebus imitator | reverse complement strand
GCACCTGTAATCCCAGCTATTCAGGAGGCTGAGGCATGAGAATTGCTTGAACGCAGGAGGCGGAGGTTGCAGTGAGCCAAGATCATGCCACTGCACTCCAGCCTGGGCTACAGAGTAAGACACCATCTCAAAAATAAATAAATAAATAAAAATTTTTAAAAATAGCTAACCCTTGAATAGAACCTTTGGATAGAGTATAACACGTACCAGACACTGTTGTAAGTGTCTCACTTGTACTGACTCATTTGATCCTCAATGCAATCTAATGAGGCAAGTTCAATTATTATCATTCCCATTTTATAGAGAAGCAAACCAAGGCAAAAAAGGGCAAAGGGCTTACTCTAGGTCATGCAGCTAACAAAAGGCTGTGACTCACACCTAGAGAGACTGGCTCCAGAGTCTGTTTTGTTTTGTTTGTTTTAGAAGACAGGGTCTCACGTAGTTGCTCAAGTGGACTGCAGTGACATGATCCTACCTCACTGCAGCCTCAAACTCCTGGGCTCAAGCAGTCTCCCACTTCAGCCTCCCAACCATCTGGGACTACAGACATGTGCCATCATGCCTGGCTAATTTAAAAAGAAAAAATTTACAGCGATGGGGTCTCGCTATTTTGGCCAGGCTGGTCTCAAACTCCTGGCCTCAAGGAATCTTCCTGGCTTAGTCTCCCAAAGCACTGGGATTATCGGTGGACCTAGTGTAAATTCCTAACCCCTATACTACACGTCCTCCTACTGAAACTGCATGAGATAATTCTCAGCATTAAATAAAACCATCTGTATCAAGGATCCATTCCACCGTTTATGTCGCACACAATCAATTCTATGCTGCACCCATTGTAACATCGTTGCCTTCCTGGTCTTGGACACTCAGCTCTCAGCCGAACAAGTAAAGAACAATCATACCATTTCGCCTACAGATCAGGCATAGCACGGCACACACAGGGAGCTAAAAACAGTTCAGGCATTCCTAAAGGGAGCTGTGAATGGAGAGAGATGAAACTGTTTCAAGCCTAGGAGTGAAGCTAGGGAGAAGCCTGAGTGTCCATGGGGAGGCACTGTAATGTAGGGTAAAGAATATGGGCTTTGGCCGGGCGCAGTGGCTCACGCCTGTAATCCCAGCACTTTGGGAGGCCGAGGCGGGTGGATCACGAGGTCAAGAGATCGAGACCATCCTGGTCAACATGGTGAAACCCCGTCTCTACTAAAAC
>NW_016107426.1:4723667-4724849 GCF_001604975.1 Cebus imitator | reverse complement strand
ACTCTGTCTTAAAAAAAAAAAAAAAGGAGAAAAAAAAATCCAGAAGACAAAAAGGGGTGTGCAGGCAGAGGTTGCCTACAGTAAAACTGATGAAACTGCAGCTTCAGAACATGAGCTGTTCAAAGATCCTGGGAGAACCACAGCAATGGGCTCACACAATGACACACTTATATGCAATTTGCAAAGTGAGGTATTTTTGCATTATTTTTATTTTATTTTTTTTTTTAAGACGAGGTTTCACCATGTTAGTCAGGCTGGTCTTGAACTCCCGACCTCAGGTGATCCGCCCGCCTTGGCCTCCAAAGTGCTTGGATTACAGGCATGAGCCACCATGCCCAGCCTATTTTTCTTAAAGAAGGCAACAAGACTGAGGGCTGGCAAGGCACAGTGGCTCATGCCTGTAATCCCAGCACTTTCAGAGGCTGAGGTAGGTGGATTACCTGAGGTCAGGAGTTCGAGACCAGCCTGGCCAACATGGTGAAACCCCGTCTCTACTAAAAGAACAAAATTTAGCCAGGCATGGTGGTGCATGTCTGTAATCCAAGCTACTTTGGAGGCTGAAGCAGGAGAATCGCCTGAACCTAGGAAGCAGAGGTTGCAGCAAGTCAAGATTGTGCCATTTCACTCCAGCCTGGGCAACAAGAGCAAAACTCCACCTTTCCCCGCAAAAAAGACTGAGGCCCTATAAAACTTGCAACCACCCCTATATTCAGAGAAGAATTTCCTCCCTTCTGTCTCCTCTCCTCCCTTCCTTTCCTAGTTCTCCTCTCTTCTCTTCCCCTTCCCCTTCTCCTCTTTTCTTTTCCCTCTAGGACTAGAAGGAAAAGTTGTTTGATTGTTTTTATGAAAATGAATAGATAACAAGAGATCAAGAATGCAGAATAAAAATAAGAAGGAGCCGGGTACAGTGTCTCATGTCTGTAATCCAAGCACTTAGGGAGGTCAAGGCAGGAGGATCGCTTGAGCCCAGGAGTTAGACATGAGCCTAGACAATGTGGGGAGATATCATCTCAACAAAAACTTTAAAATTTAGCGAGGCGTGGGCCAAGGGCAGTGGCTCACGCCTGTAATGCCAGCACTTTGGGAGACCTAGGTAGGTGGATCACCTGAGGTCAGGAGTTCCACAACATCTCTACTAAAAATAAAAATAAAAGATTAGCCAGGTGTGGTGGCAAACGCCTG